>NC_083632.1:1299626-1319626 GCF_963584025.1 Labrus mixtus
TGAATGAACTTAGCTACATTTTATTTTTCTTTGACGTTGTCTATAAGAGCTCCATTATCCTGCACGCACGCCTTCCACAGCAGCGCCGCCACCCAGTACGTCCCCTCACAGAGAGAGAGAGAGAGAAGTGAAGGGGCTCGCTCTACCACGCGAGGCAGCCGATTTTCCACCGCTTTAATGAGAATCACAGACAGAAGAGAGGAAATGTGCAGAGTATTTATAGAAACACGAGAGGAATGCAAGCGCCCTAATTGTGCTTAGTCTCTCTCTCTCTCTCTCTCTCTCTCTCTCTCTCTCCTGCAGGACCTCCTCAGTACCGCTTCCCCCCTCACTTTCTGTATGAATCTGTGGAGGGAAAAGAAAACAAAGGGGACCGTATAAAGGAAAGAGAAAGTGTTCTGTAGGAACTGTTTCCACAACTAATGGGATTTTTTTGGGAAAAAAAAAATCTGCACTGATGCTGCCGTGACTGTTGGGTCGGCAGCGTCACCTCCCAATTTTACCACACACTCTGTGAGCGCCGCGGTCCATCAGCCGCGCACTTCACCGCCGATCGCTGCCACTCTAGTCAATGCTCCTGTTTCCAAAGCGAGCACCGCGATCCATCTACGGAGCACTGAGGGAATGCTACTTTCAAAATCATGCTAGTTTTCTAAAAAGTGACCAACCCTGCCTTAAAGTAAAGAAGCTGAATTGAAAATAAAACTAAAACAAACATATTCGATCCCATCTGAAGGAAACACAATTCAACAGTTACTTTAAGATGAATCCAAACTTGATTATTCATCGGATGTCTCCATAAGGACGTGCATTTTTATTTCCACTGCTAAGGTGCTCCATGTTTTCTTCTTTTCCTCTGAGGAGGTCATCGTGTTGTCAAGGTGCTCGGGTAAAAACAGAAGTGTTGTAGTCAAGACCACACGGACCGAGACCAAGACACACCTGAGACCAGAGTGCTCCGAGACAAGACCAAGACATTTAGGGATCAAGACCGGGTGAAGACCAAGACCAAGACATTTAGGGATCAAGACCGGGTGAAGACCAAGGCCAAGGCATTTAGGGATCAAGACCGGGTGAAGACCAAGACCAAGACATTTAGGGATCAAGACCGGGTGAAGACCAAGGCCAAGGCATTTAGGGATCAAGACCGGGTGAAGACCAAGGCCAAGGCATTTAGGGATCAAGACCGGGTGAAGACCAAGACCAAGGCATTTAGGGATCAAGACTGAGTGAAGACCAAGACATTTAGGGATCAAGACTGGGTGAAGACCAAGACCAAGACATTTAGGGATCAAGACCGGGTGAAGACCAAGACATTAAGGGATCAAGACCGGGTGAAGACCAAGACATTAAGGGATCAAGACCGGGTGAAGACCAAGGCCAAGGCTGGGCAAGACCGAGACAGCAACTGAGACCATAAATATCACTGAAAAATCATCTAGTGTGCAGGGGGCGTGTCATGTAACCAGGGGAAGTTATTTGTTCTTTTGGAAAGAGGTTTCTAATCCTAGTTATGAAGTAGAAAAAATAGCCAATCAGTGGTGGTCTTGACTGGTCTTCATTGGTAATCCCGAGTCCACCCAGTCTGAGGCCGAGATGAGACCGAGATCTTCAAAAATTGGTGTCCAGACCGGACTTGAGACCAAGACTGATTTCGAGTACTCCAACACTTCAGGTGTTCACCTCTTCCAAGCCGACACCCCCCCACCCCCCCCAACCCCCCGTCTGGGTGAGAAAGCTTCAGGCTGCTAAAGGACTTGTGTTTAACATGTTAGCATGAAGCTAGTCCTCATGTAGCAGCTCGGACGCTTACCCGCCAAGCAAACTCTGACTTTAGGAAAACCGCAATGAGCGAGCAGAAATCATCACCGAGTGTTTATGTCATCTTCGTCTCTCTCTGACGCCGCCGCTCTGCAAGGTGCACCCGGAGAAGAGGTTTTCCATTTCTTTAAGAGCTTCCCAACCAATCAGATTTATCTTAAGTCGGTGATTAAGTACACGCCGGGCTTCATGATCACTTTAATGAGTTGGAGGATACATCACAGGGATGAGCAGCATGGAAAACGAGCGTAATCTACTCTCACTCCCAAACACACCGGCGTAACGCTCGAGCGTGTGTCAACGTTATGTCATTTTGCATGCGACCTGCAGCTCACACGTGTGAGTCCGAGAGCGGCGGTGTAAAAAAAAACCCACACACATCGGGTACTCCACTGTTTGGATTTCTCCGTAATGAGACGTGACGATAGATGGAGCTCGTGGGGACTACAGGATACTTTATATCGACCAATCAGGGATCTGATTTTGGGTTTGTTTTTACAGAAGTCCTGCTCCCCCCCGCCCGCCCGCCCTCCAGTCCACCCGCCGCCCCCCCCCGGGCCGAAATGTTTTGTCATTTCTTTATTTATTCTGCAGGGCCACATGGAGGTATTTACCCTCAAACACACAGCGGATCATGAAGGAGGACAGATCGGATCTCGTTATTTACAAAACAGGGTCGGAGATACACCTGTTTTTATACCCTCAATCTCAGCCTGACCTCCAGCTGTGCTTTTGTTTTCCTGTTGTGTTTAAACGCCATTCCTGTTTTCCATTCTTTCAGAGGCACGGCGGTAGAGTTTCCCCTCCTTTAAAGATGCAATCATACGAGCGGGGAGACACTTTAGTAAGCGGGGAGATATTTAAAGGAGTGATGAATGAGGCCGTTAGCGAGCACGAGCCATCGTGGTCAAAAGCCAAAGAAGGTTTAGCAAATGAAAATCTGACTAATGTGGAACACAAACCTTTAGACCCTGCTGTGATTGTGTTTACTTCACTTTGAGCAGGATAATCAAAGAAGGAGCATTTTATTTTCATCGTTCCAGCTGCAGCCACGCCCACCTCAATTTGTTCTAAACGGCCATAGTGTGTGTGTGTGTGTGTGTGTGTGTGTGTGTGTGTGTGTGTGGCCTGTGAGTCAGTGATCCTCTACATCGGGAAAAATCAGATCCACCTGTGCAGCTGGTTGGTGAAACCAGATTGTTATGAGGCTGCAGAACGGCGCACCAATCAGAGGAGAGCACCTCATACAGCCTCTCTGAGTGTTTAATAAAGATCTCATATCGTCCTCATGTTCACCTCTCATGTCGTCAGTCTGTGAAAACTAAAGAGGAACTCTTCATTTATCTGATACTGGCGTCAGTAAAAAAAAAAAAAAATTCTAAGGTTTGTTTAAGCTACTGTTTCTTTAAGGCCCGCCCCCCTCCACATGTGCCCACTGTCTCCTGATTGGCCAGCTCTGTGGACGCCTTCCTCTGGGGCAGAACGCTGCAGGGTTGCCAGGGGAGGGCAGCTCGTCGGCCCCACAGAGCCTTGAAGCATTCTCGTTAAAGTCTTGCAGAACTATCAAACGTTGCCGTTTAGCGCCCTCTGCAGACTCATCCTGGGATTACTCCAACATACGTTTACCTCATGATCTGAAACTTTGCCCACATTTACTTTGGACACCCAGCATTGTGTTTGCCATGGGCAGTTCGAGGCAGGGGCCTACAGGGGCCAGTGCACCCTGTGGCCACCCCTCCAAAAGGAAGAACCCCCCTAGTATTTGACTCAACAACCGGACTCACAATCTAGTATTAAATTCTGTTACTGAAACAAATATAAATCATGGTATTTAATGATGTGCGCTATTATTTGGCATAAAATATGTTTTTTAAAGCGATAATCTTTGTCTATTTTTCACCTGGGTTTAATGTTCCCCTCTAGCAAAACAACTGGGCCCAGTTCGGCCCCCTGTTTGCATTTCCTATCCTCTCTTCATTCATGTAAAAAGTTGAAACGCTCCAGGTCTCAGTTCAGTTCTGACCTTTATTTGAGGGTCAGTATAATCAGAAAATGCTGTTTGCATGAGTCTCTCTTATTCAGGGTGTTGTCTGAATCGAGTTAATACTGGAAATATTCTATTGCATGTTAATGTTATGTGTGTGAACAGCTGCCAGGGATTTGTCCAAGACAAACAGAAGGCTCAGAATACGTTCTATTATATAGAAGAGACGAGGAACATGGAGTCGATCAATAAAAAAACAAAAGAGTGAGAGGAGAAGTGTTCTGGATCTGTGTGAGGGGAGAGAAAGTCTGGGCCCTCCGTGTAACATATTCAACACATTCCCTCCCGGTCTCACAGCTGTGCAGGTCATTAGCGAACAGTTGCACGGGAACGGCGGGGCCCTGCCAAAAAACCTCCGCTGCAACTCCTCCTGCACACTACATCCTGAGGTCACGGCAGGTCTCCGGGGCCCGGATCCATCAGGAGGTCTGAGACTTAAACGGTACACTCCCAAACATAAGAGCCTCGGGGCGATGACAGATCCTCCGGGCTGGACTGGATCACGGCTGCTGAGTCGTGACCTGAGGTCTGAACAGTAGGAAGTCGACAGCACGCAGCGGCGCTCTCAGACCAAGATCGGCCAAATGGAGCCCGGAGAGTCGAAAGGGAGGGAAGTAGATCTAAAGACCTGCAGACTAAAATAAGACTTGAGACCTGACCTGTTGATGAACGCTGAGGGACTTCATTTGAGTGGACGGTTTGTATAATCAGTCAAACACAGAGTTCTCTTAGTTTGTTGTTTTGGTTTTCTCATTCTTATCTTACTTAAAGGAGCGGTATGTAACTCTGACGCCTAGTGTTTAAAATGGGTACTACAGTCAAAAATCATTGCAGAGAGCGGTCTCCCCATGCCCCCTCCTCCCTATAGAGTCCATGCTCACTCTGGTAGGATTGAGAGTGGCTCTCAGTCCGAGGGCGAGATATGACTCGTCATATTTTCTTTTTTTTGATTTAGTAGTTGTAAAGTCTGGAGTAGATTCACTGCCAGCCTGAAATTGATCAGGAAGTCCTGAGACTGAATTTGCCATGATTTGCAGGCAGTGCAAAACTTGTGTGCAAAGTTTTAATTTAGCCTTGCCCCGCCCCCCCCTTTCATAACCTCGGGCCTCCCCCCCAGGGGGGGGGGGGGGGGGAGATCCAATAAAAGATCTTTACAAAGCCAGACACTTGTTGAACTCTTTTCTCGTCTTCTGATTACTCAAAACACTTTGACACCGCAGGTCACACCGACACATTCACACACTGATGGTGTCGTGCCCAAGGACACATCGTACATGTGGCTGCAGGAGCTGGGGATTGAACCCTTAAACCGTCCAGTTAAGAGACGGCCGACTCTACCATCTGAGCACCAGCTGCCACTCGCCTTATCCATTCATACACATTGGATAGGTTTATCAGTTTGTCCATTTCAGATCTGGTCCAATAACAAACACTTTAACCACAGACCAAACATCCATTACAGCACACTTTAGGAATGTCTGTGTCACCTGGAAGTAAATCATTTCAACCAGAGGCACTGCTGGTCAACGGGGAAGGCGGGCAACTGCTTGGGGCCCCAGACCAGTAAGGGGGTCCACGAAGGCTGAGAAACTTAAAACTGCAGCAACAGCACAAAATGTGCTAAAAAACCCTCCCTAATGGGGCCCCATGTGACAGCGCTCACTCTCATGTAATATTCCTTTGAGAACCAAAGTTGGTCAACAAAAGTCAAATGAAGAGGAATTATCCGTCTGGGAGTGAAAAAGAAAGAGGAGCGTCAGGACACTGGCAGATATAATGATGGTTGTTGGAGGGGCCTCTAATTAATTTCTGAATCACCACTGATTACAACGCTTCACTTCTGTCATTTCTATGCAGCACATGCAGAGCAGTTTGGCCTTCCAGATCTAAACACTCGTCTGCCTCTAGCTCCTGCTGCACAAAATGTAATCCCTCTGTGTCTGTTTGATATGTCAAATGCGACACGATCGTCGTATGAGGGTTACCAAAATACACAGTCTGCCCGGTAATCTGTGTGTTGCCATAACACCGTGCAGGGGTCTGTCATGTCAGCCTGACTGTGTTTAACCTGCAAAGGCCAAACATGTCATTTGTATTGTCACTATACCGCCCGTGGTGACAGACATTCCTTTGAACAAACAGTGCTGCTCCACAAAGGCAGACAATAGAAAACACCACCTCCAGCTGAGGTTGTGTAAAATACAGACACACCGTGTATACTGCCATGGGGATTATAAAAACAAAACATGATGACAGAGCGTGTTACCTGGGAGGTGACATGTGTCGCTTTCATGGAAAACACTTTATTGTTCAGCAGACATCTGAGCCTCTAGATAAAAAGATAATCGCACTATTTGATCATGTCATGAAGTTTAGTTTTTTTAACATTCTTGATCATATTTTGAGAATTCAAGTGAAGGACTTCACCTTCTTCTACAATTCACTTATCAGACGCTTTCACCCAAAGCGACGTACATCAGAGAGTAAGAACAACACAAGCAAGGATCTAGAAAAAAGGGAACAATGTCAGTAAGAGCAAACGATCAGCTTTGAGTCTGATTGGACACACAGGTGCTGACAGGAAGTGACCAGAGGCAAAGCACAACATTGAGGGCAGTTCTTGAGAGCTCTAATCAGTATAGAAACCATCTTATAAGTCGTCGTTATCAAACAAAAACCATCGTCATTACCATCATCATCATCAATAATATGGAGACCATCATCATTAAGTTAGTAGGTATTCATGAAAGAGCTGGGTCTTTAGCTTTTTCTTAAAGGTGCAGAGGGACTCGGATCTTCTTGTTAATTATCTCTCGACTGTGTTTGCATGAATGCTAAAAACACACCGAGTCTGCATGTGTGCAGCTCTGTGTTGTTGTATTTGAAGCATTCCTTCCTCCGGGCTAATTCTGAGCTTCATTCCCCGTCCACAAACTGCGGCCCCCCCGACGGCGATAGTTATTCAGCGTCTGCTGTTTTCCCCCAGTGTTTTCTCGATGTGCACAGTCGGCTCTGGTGAGCGTTCAGAGCGGCCCGGGTGAACGAGACCACACGAAGCCGCGGAGCGTGTTGATACAGTTGCCTCTACCCCGAGGCTCGACAACAGCCACCTGAAGAGAGGGGGGCCAGAGAAACGGAATCGGGCCCCCGGCGATGACCTTCTTCCCTGTTCACCTCCCCCCCAGACGGAGGAGGTCGCCCGCCCTCGCAGCTGAGCTCCGAGTCCTGCTGGGGCCGTATCCTACTGACCTGCTGCTCGCCATGGACGCCGGACGTTTGATCTGATGTCGCCTTCTTGGATCCGACCCAGACATGTGACAGCATCGAATCCGACCAGTCATGAAGAAAGAATCACCTGAGGTCTGAACAACATCGACATGTTGTACCGCTCCAGCCGAGCAGACTTTTACATCATGATAATTATATTGAGAATAGGAACGAGTCCAAACATGTCTGGGCGGACGCCATGAAACCGTCTCACCAATCAAAATGGATTTGAACAACACACAAGACCACCCGTCTGCAGAGGAAGTACTGTAGATCTCTCACACTAAAGGAAAATCTGAGTCATTGCTCATTTCCAATAAATCCTTTTTAAATCTGGACCCGAGTCCAAGCAACATGCCCGCGGAGGAATTTAACACAATTTCATAAGCGAGGAGACGTTCTCAAAGTGACCTGCTCTGCAGTCGGGTTTCAATCAGGGATAAACTGAAAGATGACTGAGCGGACTGAAAAAAAGAGGGAGATAATGGTCGGAGTTTGCCAACTTATTATTGGCGCTCATTTGAACCACATCGACTGCTGCTCTGACATTAAATCACAAAATGAAAACAAAGCCATTGTTAGACTTTCACTCGTCAGATTTCCTGATGACGAGCATGAAGCTCAGGAAATAACTGAATTTAGAAACCTTCAATGCATCTGGCTCCACGTCGAGATTAGCTCAGACATCAGCTGAAGTCTGCCTCAAAGTCTTTATAGAGTTTTAAAGGCAGGGTTGGTGATTTTCTCCAGACCAACTTTTTTCAGAGTTTGGTGTAAGTTGTCTTTAGGTCCTGACAGAAATTAATAACTTGTGTTCTCTGAAAAGAAAATCCATCATCTGTATCAGTTTGTAAGTCTGTAAAAACTTCAACCAATGTCTGCCACGAGGTACCAATCTGATGAACCAATCACACGCCTCCCTGTCTCCCTGCTCGTTCTTTACCTCATGCGTGCACGAGCCCACACTCAAAGCATGAGCTGTAGAAAACCAATAAATTGAAACTTCTCGACGCAACTCTACATTTGAATGAATCCTAAATGAATCGTTTTGAGATTCAAATGGGATCGTCTTGCAGAGGAGAGTTTCACAACCCTCACTACTACAGCTGTTGCTTTGTTTATTGCCGTGTTCCCTCTTCTTTATCTTCCGTCCCCTCCTCTGTTTAAATTCACATGTTGATTTTCTTTCTTCTATCTGGAAAACAAGGGCAGTTTTTTTCCATTGGGCGACTGCTGTGTGTCCTTAGCCGTGCGTTTGGACAACATGAATCATGTTTTCGATACCAAGGAGCCGCTTCAGTGAAGTCAACTCTTTTCCTCCTCATTTATTGAAAACAGCCCCTCGGGCCAGAAGAGAGGGGCCGCTGTATTTATCATTGTGGTAGCACGCTGCAGCTCACATGACTTCATTTGTTGATCAAGACAGCCAGAAACTCATTCTTCAATAAGTTTTATTTTCTCTACAAAAATAATACAAATTAAAAAGACAATGAAATCAGATATGTAGAGCGATCCAGAGCCGGTTTAAAGGAGCAATCAGTAAGATATTAATGATAAAGGTATCTTACTATCTGATCATTAAGGAAACATGTTGAAGTGCTGGCTTCTCTGACAACAATGCAGCAGCCAGTATGTCCTCCTTCTAACTTTAGATTCTGCTCCTGAATGCTCTGGATTTGTTTGGACCAGAGAAGGTAGGCGCTTTTAAGGCGACCCCCCCCACACACGGCCGTTTTTGACGCCCCTCGGTTTGCCAGACATGAGAGCAGTTATCAGGTCAACAGGTGTTGCAGCGATGGAAGCGGGTAAGAGAAGTGGTTCAGATAGAAGTGATTGTACCCGACCTAAAAAGCCTCTGCATGTTTCTAATAAGCTCCACGAGCAGAAACGTGCTCAAACTAGGATCAATATTGGAGATGCTTTTGAAAAATGGAGAGAGGTTAGAACACAGAAAGGTTTACAGACCCATGCAGAGCTGGATAAACACTGAAGCTTCAGAGTCCACCACATGGTGACCTGAGTGAGCATGGACTCTAGAGGGGGGGGGGGGGAGACAGCTCTCTATGATGTTTTGAATTTGGACTGCAGTACCCATTTTAAACACTAGGTGTCAGAGTTACATACTGCTCCTTTAATGTTGCTTTAATAAAAACATTCATTCAATAGTGCATGTCTGAAAGGTGCTTTTTCTGTCCTCCTGGAGACCCTGATCAGGTCTGACCCCGGTCAATGACCCAGTCCCTGGGGCCAAAAGCAATAATGTTCTCCATTGAACAGGCACCTCTTTCCATTCAGTCTCTGCATGTAGGCCTGCAGGACTTCACATTGGCACAATCAATGTCATTTAAAAAGCCTGTATGGGCAGATTCATCGGTCGCCATCTGTCAGTCTTTACATTGTCTAGAAGCAGCAAACGAAAGCTGACGAACCACACAGGCCACTAAGTAATCTGTTATTTATGATCATACCACCCATTATCAACTCAGTAAAGTGTGTTTTCAACACCCCACCTCTCTGCTCGGGACCTCTCCCCTGGGGAGGGAATGAGGTCATGCTGACTCATCTGTCAGGACAATGGACCACTCGCAATTTCCCAGGGTGCAGGGCTGAGTTTCACCTTATCAGACGGCCCGGAGAGTCAATGCCCACCATGGTTTTATTGTATTTCCTCAGAAGTCAAAAGGGTATAACTAACATCTGATAGCAACAAACTGCTTCCTTCCTTGGCGAGTGCTGAAGGAAAGGCCAACAAAGCCCAGTTAACACCCAACAGTGACCGTTGCCTCCCTACAGCAACAATAGCGCCTGCAGCTAATTAAGCACTCATGACGTTTGGCAGCAATGATGAAAACACAAGTGACAAAAAAAGATCTCTAAAAATGACAGATATTTTTGATTGGTTGACATTTTTAGGAGTTGGGTTTAAAAAGATATAAATACATGTAAATGTTGTGAAAACGATGAGAAAACATTTGCACCTTCACAGTTTGTTGCATCTGGTCCAAAAGTGTCGGTTTGGGTGGAGATGTGACTACACTGAATGGCATTCCCAACATTGTTCGATGGTTAGGGTGGCGTGTTTTCATCAACCAGGGATTGATCAACAACAGATTTTAAGGCAAACCTTGTTTTCACCCATGAACAATTGCAACAACAAAAAAAAGATAGACCCATCCCGTCTCAACAAATGCAGAAATATTCTTCTCTGCATGTTTTTCTTCTAGGCTGGATTATTTGCAATTCCCTGAGATTTTATATCATCAGACTGTCCTCATGAGGCTCTAAAGACCATCCACATGGAGTCAAATATTACTTTACTCACACAAACTAGAAAAGACATGGCATGTCTTCTTTATGAGCTTCTCTGCATTTGTTAGCTTAACATTGGAACCAAATGTTCAGATTTCCGGTCATTCATTCAAGCATTACAACACTTCCATTCCTGAGCACTGGTCATTGTTTAAAGTCTGACTTCCACCTCCAGAAGACAGAACTGAGTTCAAGATGTTAGAGAATGTCTTTGACTCTTTAAAATTGCTGTTAGCTGACTCGAGCTGTTTTCACATCTGCACTCCTGAAAATATCTGGTCCCTCTACTTTGGAGAAATCAAACTGTTAGACCCCCTCTCCACTTCTAAGAGCAAGCTTAAAACTTATCTTTTTGTTAAGCTTATAGTAAGGGTTGGCTCAGGCTTGGACCAGATTCTAGTCATGCTGCTATAGGCTTAGATGGATGAGGGAACCGGCACACTGAGCTCCTGACTCCACTCCCCCCCCCCCCCCCCCCTCTCTCTCTCTCTTTATGAATTGGGTGATTTCATTAAAATTTCATTCTTAAAATTTGTAAAACTCGACTGAGTTTTTATCAAGTCCTGGTTGGGATTTACCAACCAGGGATATACTTACCGATAAAACCCTTCTGTGACACTGTGAGACAAGCTGGACTACAAGTTGAACTCAAATTCCCAACGACTGGGATTCAGTCCAGGAAGGTCTGCATGCATATCCAAAATATCGTGTAGAATTAGTCAAGCAAAGTAACAGAAATCCATATTTTTGGAGCTTGTGTGTCTGTAGAGGCCTCCTGAGGTGAGGTGTTGGATGCAGCATCGGTTACTAAAATAGAGTGTTGTTAAGGGAAAAGACAAAGGTCTTTTGTCAGATCTGGACGGTCATCAGAGGAAGTTTTTCTCCCTCCAAATGTCCGCTGGTGTGACTGAGAAGATTGATAACGCCTGAGGTGGATTAGGAGGGATGACACATCGCTCAGGTCTTCACGGAGCGTCTTTAAATAGAAGTGTTGAATGCATCACCTCTCAGTGACCTCTCACACTTTGCAAACTATAATGGACTTTGGGTTATGCAGACTGGACCGCTTCCTGTTGAGTTGCAGTAGAACTAACGCTTACCTTAAGTACAGAAAACTGCAGTTCCTCGAGTGTCCACTTGAGGCTGGCTCCAAAAGCCCCGGAACTGCCGCTAAGACCCATGTTCAAATGTTCATCTTCAAATCAGAAGAAACATGTTTACAGTCTGATCTCTGATTAGCTCATTGGAGTGCCCGGTTGACCTCCTCGAGGTCAACCAACCAGCGTGCAACGGCTGCCATTGTTGTCCTTCAGAAACCAATGGGTGAGGTCACAGAGACATTGCAGTTCTTTGTACTACTGTTGCTGTATTTCTGTGTGATAAAAAGCAGCTTTGCAATAAAATGATAATAAGTTGATTATTTGTGAGGGCTGTTTGCAGGTTCTTTTCAGTTCCCTTGTGGTCAAATAATGGTCAAGAAGCACCAGCGGCCTAGTGGTTAGAGCATGAGCCCCGTGTATAGAGGCTGTAGTCCTCGACGCGGGTTACCTGGGTTCAAATCCAACCTTTGGCTTCCCCACTCTCTTCCTGATTTCTACCTCTATATCCGCTGTCATCGCTCTACAATAAAAGGAATAAGAAGCCCCAAAATCCCCCCCAAAAAGTTGAGATTTTAAGGAGATCGTTGAGGAAGTCGTAGACACTTGACTTCCATCCCAGTGATCACTAAAACTCAGACAAAGACAACAAGATGGAGAATGTTATGTATGGCAGATCAGAGTAGCCAGGTTTCACACAGGTTCCAGACACTAAGCCCCCCCCCCCCCCACCTCCCTGACCACACTGCCTGAGCAGCAGCAGCAGCTCACTGTGGAACAACCACTGATATTCCAGCTGGCTCTAATTTGGCTGCCCCCTCTCCCCCCACCCCTCACTAAATTGTATTATTATTTTTAATCATAACGGTTTCCTCTTGTGGTTTTGTTAGTATCTGGAGCGACACTCCTGCAGCCTCAGAAGTGTTTGTGTGGTTTGTGATTAAGGGGCGCCTGGCGAGCCCTGGAGTCCGGCCTCTGCGTGGGTAGGCAGGAGACAGCAGCAGTGGCAAGACCTTCCAGGAATATCTCAAATAAATCAGGTGTGATAGCCGAATGGAAAAAAACTGCCCATTTTTCCATATCCACTTTCCAAATATTCCTTCTACCAGGAAGCCAAGGTTTAACACCTTTTGTCAGAGAACACTTCTGCTGGAATTTGAACAAAAGACAAAGGATAAAAAAAAAAAAAAAAAAAGATTTTGTCTGTGAGTGTAAACATCTTTTTCCACGGGTCTGTTTGTTGTGTTTTCCCAAGGCAACAACAGAATCATCCGTCTGCGCACCTCTGTCATGCTATCAGCCATTTCCCCTCCCATTCACCCAAAGCTTTTCCAATACATTCAACAACACTCTTTGAATAATTGTAGTGGTTAACGCAGCAGGGCCAAAGATCCAAACAGGAAACAGGAAAAAGTGCAGAAATTATTCCGAGGGTGATGGAAACAAAGCGAGAAGAGAAACGTCTCTCTCTCTCGAGGTCAGCTTCACACCGCGGCCTGTTTTGATTGCCGTGATTAAAAATGGACAGCTCGAGAAAAAACTCACTCATCTTGATTTTATCAAAACAGAATCCTCTGGACTTATTTTTAGCCTCGGTGCGCCGGTGTTATCAGAGTCTCTCGGTGACTGGAGTCAGCTGTGTGGGATTAAGCGGAGGTGAGAGACGGGGCCCAGCGAGCGGTCATTCAGAGGTCTCCGCATCAACATCTGGGGCCGCTGCCATCAGAGGCTGGTCATGTTGTTGGCCTGGCGCACAGTGTTGATGTTTGGATGGAGAAAGTGAAAATGGAGTGTAATTTTTGGATGAGAAAATCTCTCCTTTTTAGCGATTGTTCTGCCAGCGATGTCTATTCTGAAAATTTAGTAAATATTGTCTTGTAAAGCATTAGTGAGAGAATTGGATTAGATCATTTTCCTTTCATAGCGCTGCTTCATGTCTCCGCTCACTTGACCGTTTATTGGTTTGGTGAGAGGCAAATGAGTTGTATCATTTTGTCGAGGGTTTGTTTTGGGGTTGCCGTGGGAAACAAATATGAGGAGACTGATGGAAGTGAAACAGAGTCTCTAAACCTCAGAGCCGGTCGACAGATCTCTAAAGGCACAATCACACTAGAGGCGACTGTGGCTCAATTGGTAGAGTCGGTCGACTCTGAAATGGAAGGTCAGGGGTTCGATCCCCAGCTCCTTCAGCAACATTTCCGATGTGTCCTTGGTTCTTGGGTTCTTCTGCTTCATCAGCGGTATATGAATGGATGAGTTATTACTGATGGACTCTTTACACAGCAGCCTCTACCATCAGTGTGTGAATGTGTAGGTGTGACCTGCTCCAGTCCATTTACCACTAGGCCATCCGTACCGTACCTTGACCCCAAAGTCCAGTTTGTGTTCTGTACCAGGCCACTTCCTCGACCCTGCTACGGTTGGAAGAGGAGTGCCCCAGCACGTCCCAGTCTGAGTCCGCCCTAAGACTCATTATCTTGTATGCTAGTCCGGGTGAGATTAGTTCAAAACCTCAAAACCTCCTTTATTCTCAACTGGTGGGTCGGGATCCAAAAGTGGTTCGCAGAGCCATTTATGCCTGGGGGAAAAAAAAGTTGTGTGTTGCAATTTCATTGTGTAGGACGCGATGCAGAGGCCATGTTGTTGTTATAGTTTACTCACACTGCAACACAGAAGGTGGCATTAACATACTTTTACGCTGGTTGCCATGGCAATAACACAACGAAAAAAAGAAGAGGAAGCAGAAGTTTGAAGTTTGTTTTTAAGATGTCAGTTTTGCATTTTAACAAAACTATGACGCTGAATACATAAAATATGAGTTTTCTTACAGTGTGTACAAAAAGGTGACAAAGACCTCAGTGTGCTGTTTCCAAACGGCGCCATTTTTTAATTTCAAACATGTGGAAGTTTAAGATTTGGAAGTTTGGATCGTGATTTGTCATTGACAAGGCGTCGACGGCTCCTGAAGGTTGAGAACCACTCGTCTAGAAAACCACAAAGAAGAAGATGCCGACGACCTTCTAATTTCTTCTGCCTTTGTTCCAAAGTTGACGAGCAAACAAAAGCCTCCAAAAAAGAACCGACACTGGGCTAAGAATGTATCATCTGACCCGACGAGCACACATCACCATCACCATGAGAAGACCACGTAAACAGTCGAGGTACGGTATAGCTGAGCTGGCCAACCCCCGGGAAACCAAGTTTAAAAGAAGTGTTGCTTTCCTGCAGCGTCAGCGTTCGTCAACACCGGGCAGTAAGACGGCGGGCATGTTGACGCAACAAAAGGACCGCAACCTGTGTCGGTGTGTGACTTCATATACAAAACAAGAACCACAAGTGTTTCGAGGCATGCCTCATGTTGGCAACGTAACCCGCTGTTTAAATGTCAAAAAAAAGCATTCCAACACAGATTCCCATTGCTAATCCTCATGTTGATCCTAGTGACAACCAGTGTTTGTTTGCAGTCTAAATGAGCTCAGCAAAAACAGTTTAGCAGTCTGAAGGCCTTGCGGTCGACCAGTCAGCAATGTTCAGCACTGTAAACTTCATTCAGATGTTTCCTCGTAGGAAGGAACTCACTGGAACACTTTCTGGGCCCGGGACTCAAACTCGGATGTGTGTGTTTTTTTTAGTTTTTCTTTTAAAAACAAGTGAAAAGCACTTCTTCTGGTGAGCGGTTCAAATGTAATTCTGCACATTCACCGCCTGCCTTATTTAACGCTGAACACACAGGAAAGAATTTGGGGGTAAAAACAAAAAGATATCGACTGGCCAAACACTCCTGACTCATGCCGACTGCGGACTAAAATCAAACGGAGCTAACTGAAGCCACATTCCTGAAAGTGAAGCTGGGAATTCCAGAGCTTTTCTTGCATTTGGTTCACGATGGATACCACACACACACATACGCTCAGAAACACACCCGCTTACATAGGCGATAGCGCGCTGATAGTCAACTGTAAAAAATCTTGATTTCACCGGATGCAGAGTTGGTATCAGGCCATGAGGTGGACTTCCTTATCTGTGCCCAGAGTGACATCAAAGAGGGCATGTCCAGACTCTTTTTTTAAACATTTCTCTGGTTGAATGTGTGGTTGTGATTCACCGTGTTTACTCTGAGAGACTTTCCCCCAACAGAGTGGCTTTGGCCACCCAGCCATGACGGTCCGTTGAAAAAACGCAGGGTCAAGACATCAAAGCCTTCCTCGAAGATCATTCCAGTCAGGAGCATGAAATAACACTGTGACAAATACAACTTGCATGGCAGGATACGATGTCCCTCATCCGTTCACATTCTGTTCTCAATCAGATCGCTTTAGAAAACGTCCCAAAATTAAAGCCGGCCGCTCGCTGGAATGTGGCTTCATGCTTGCGCTGGAGCTTGACACAAACAGGTTCGACACTTAGCGCCACGAGCATACAGTTCCCCCCGCAGGAAGTCAGGTGCGTTTGTGTCTCATTCAGTGAGTGATTCAGATTCCTCGGTTTGGGAAGGGATCAGGACTGTGATTACATAATTGTTCAGGATGCACGCTCGATGAACATGGCAATGAGGATTTGAGTTAAGTATGTCACAGCTGCTAGAAGTGATTCTTCTGCCTCAAACAAAAAACTGATCATCAGAGTCTGAATCAAACACTCAGAGTTTGGAGAGCAGCAAATGATTTTTACAAATTTTAGAAACTGAAAGTCCAACACCATACGGCAATATGTCAGGTATGGAAATGAAGGACTTCAAATCAAAAGTCGCTCTTAATTCTTGAAAGGATTGCACAGATTTTGAACACGACCCTTGTTCCATCAGATCTCGGAAGTCAGAAATTCTGAGTAGCCAGTTGGATATATCATCCAGAACGCCCCCTGGAGGAACTTTAGACACCTGAGCTCAGAATCCAACATGGCCGCTCCATGCATCAACAACATTACAACCTGTACATTTGAGTGTTTTATTTGCAACCTCGTCTAGCTTCTGTGTAATTAAATCAATCACACAGATACTATTTTGCAAGTTCCATCTGGGGAAGCTGTGGCTCAGTGGGTAGAGTCGGACATCTCTCATCCTGAAGGTCGGGGGTTCGATCCTCAGCTCCTGCAGCCACATGTCCGATGTGTCCTTAGGTAAGACACTGCTTCATCAGTGTGTGAATGTGTAGCTGTGACCTGCGGTGTGAAAGAGCTTTAGGTAGTCAGAAGACAAACTATCACATACTGTGTTGTTACCGCCCGGTAGTCCTGGAGGCGTCCATGTTGCTTCTTCGACTTGTTACAAACTCGTAACAGGAAGGCGGTCAGCTCGGGTGTGATGTCATTCCCAGCTCAGTCATCCAACTTCTGAGTTAAAGAACGCAACGTTAACCTGTGCTTATTACATTAAAAGACATTAATTCACAAAACACATTCAAAGGGTTTAAATGTGATTTTTCACACTTAAATATATAAATCAAGTATCTCCTCTGAAAATAACTCTGTGAGTCATGACTGTCTACAATGGGTGTAACACCCGAGTCCCACTGTCTGTGATGTTTTCAGAGTTTTCAGAGTCCTATCTTCACTTTGTTTACATCGCCTGGACGGCCGGCTGACTCCTCCCCTCATGTATAAAAGTTGTTTAATTGAGGGACTAGAGAAAAGAAGAATAACATACTGTACTCACTGCTTAACTGTGTTTCTAGATCACGCTCATTTCAGGTAAATTTACATGCAGTGTGAAGATACGAGCATAATAAAGATCGCTAGCATTAGCATGCTAACACAACAATGCAGCGTGAGTTGTTTTGGTTTCATGCTGGTGCTCAAGGGCGACACCTGCTGGTCAAAAAATCGCATTTAAGCCTTTAAGCTCGTCTAACAGCATGCAGTCACTTTTGGGAAAGTTTCTCACTTTCAATGCAAAAACACTTTGGTGGCATCTTGATGAGATTCTTGACTGTGATGTGGTTTTGTTTTAGTTCGTTGTTCACCTTCATGGAAGTGGTGGATATCCTCCACATTGTGAGTTCACTGCATCCAGCACTTATTGTGAAGATGCTTCATGCAGCAGTTTCATCACACCAGGAGCTGAGGTCATTACAGTAACATGTTACCTAATGATGGACACCTCCAACACTGAGACTCGTTAATATGACATATAATCACTTTGTTGTTCTCCCTCTCTGCTCCTCATCTGCAGCGCTCTCTCTCTCTCTCTCTGCTGTGGATACTGGGAAACCTTAGCAGGAAGTTTAGAGTGTCTGTGAGAGTATGCGTGTGTGTGGGGTTTCAAGTGCACGCAGCCTCGGACAGCTGTGAAAACACGAGTCTCCGCACTGACGGCCGCAGAGCGACGCCTCAGATGCTGCACATGTGCTCCAACCTGGCCAAGACGAGCACAGGTGAGCCAAAAAGCCGGGAAGATGATATTGTTTGGGAAGATACAGAACTGATACAGAATGAAAATCAGAGAGTTACATTTTCTATTTATTACCTCCCACACGTTCTCCGGTTCCACTCGTTCTTTTCAAATTGTTCCACAAAAAGATTTGTTTAAAGAAACCTGAGCGTCTTAAAATAAGACCGCTCAAAATGAAATCACAGTGGAGCTCCGGCTGCCCGAATAGATGACAGTCATCGAGAGTGACCCCAGATTCACACATAGTCCGTGCACGCCGCGGTCCATCAGCGCCATGCACTGCGCCGTAGTTCGCTGCCACTTTAGTCAATCATTTTGTTTCCATAGCGATCGGCCAGCCCGTCTCTGGAGCGTGCTGTGCTCCGTATTAAATCAGCTGCGAGTCTAATTTCAACGGAGGTCGCTTCAGACACGTGTCAAACTGGACAGAATAGATCGACAGGAAGTCAGATAAAGACACGCACAGAGTATCAATTTCAAAATAAAACACAACATACGGACTCCTGATCGTATTTTTCATCACTTTCTCAACATGATGTCAAAACGACAAATCATCCTCAGAAAGACAAAACAACATGTTGTTTGCATGTAGTTCTCCTGTGATCTTGTAGTTCTCCCGTGATCTTGTAGTTCTCTGTGATCTTGTAGTTCTCCTGTGATCTTGTAGTTCTCTTGTGATCTTGTAGTTCTCCTGTGATCTTGTAGTTCTCCTGTGATCTTGTAGTTCTCTTGTGATCTTGTAGTTCTCCTGTGATCTTGTAGTTCTCCTGTGATCTTGTAGTTCTCCTGTGATCTTGTAGTTCTCCTGAGATCTTGTAGTTCTCCCGTGATCTTGTAGTTCTCTTGTGATCTTGTAGTTCTCCCGTGATCTTATAGTTCTCCCGTGATCTTGTAGTTCTCTTGTGATCTTGTAGTTCTCCTGTGATCTTGTAGTTCTCTTGTGATCTTGTAGTTCTCCTGTGATCTTGTAGTTCTCTTGTGATCTTGTAGTTCTCCTGTGATCTTGTAGTTCTCCTGTGATCTTGTAGTTCTCTTGTGATCTTGTAGTTCTCCTGTGATCTTGTAGTTCTCTTGTGATCTTGTAGTTCTCTTGTGATCTTGTAGTTCTCCTGTGATCTTGTAGTTCTCCTGAGATCTTGTAGTTCTCTTGTGATCTTGTAGTTCTCCCGTGATCTTGTAGTTCTCTTGTGATCTTGTAGTTCTCCTGAGATCTTGTAGTTCTCCCGTGATCTTGTAGTTCTCCCGTGATCTTGTAGTTCTCTTGTGATCTTGTAGTTCTCCCTTGATCTTGTAGTTCTCCTGTGATCTTGTAGTTCTCCTGTGATCTTGTAGTTCTTCTGAGATCTTGTAGTTCTCCTGTGATCTTGTAGTTCTCCCGTGATCTTGTAGTTCTCCCGTGATCTTGTAGTTCTCCTGAGATCTTGTAGTTCTCCCGTGATCTTGTAGTTCTCCTGTGATATTGTAGTTCTCTTGTGATCTCCTGTGATCTTGTAGTTCTCCCGTGATCTTGTAGTTCTCCCGTGATCTGCAGTGATCTCCTGTGATCTTGTAGTTCTCTTGTGATCTTGTAGTTCTCCTGTGATCTTGTAGTTCTCCTGTGATCTTGTAGTTCTCCTGTGATCTTGTAGTTCTCCTGTGATCTTGTAGTTCTCCCGTGATCTTGTAGTTCTCCCGTGATCTTGTAGTTCTCCCGTGATCTTGTAGTTCTCCTGTGATCTTGTAGTTCTCCCGTGATCTTGTAGTTCTCCCGTGATCTTGTAGTTCCCCCGTGATCTTGTAGTTCTCCTGTGATCTTGTAGTTCTCTCTTGATCTTGTAGTTCTCCCGTGATCTTGTAGTTCTCTCTTGATCTTGTAGTTCTCCCGTGATCTTGTAGTTCTCCTGTGATCTTGTAGTTCTCTTGTGATCTTGTAGTTCTCTTGTGATCTTGTAGTTCTCCTGTGATCTTGTAGTTCTCCCGTGATCTTGTAGTTCTCCTGTGATCTTGTAGTTCTCCTGTGATCTTGTAGTTCTCCTGTGATCTTGTAGTTCTCCTGTGATCTTGTAGTTCTCCCGTGATCTTGTAGTTCTCCTGT
>NC_083632.1:1324626-1334626 GCF_963584025.1 Labrus mixtus
GGTCGTTTCAAGGCGGTTTATAATGACGTCAAAGAGTACCAGTATCAATCAAAGCAACACCCGGACTGGAATCGCCACCTCACTTTGATTCTGTGTTAAAGATTCTTTCTGGCAGCGCCCTGAACTAGGTCAGGTTTGATGGGAAACGGATTGAATGAGAGGCCAAAGACTGACTTCCAAAGACCGACTTCCTGCGTCCCTCTTCCATCATGTATCTTGACATCGTTGTAAATAAGGGAAACCAAAATGATTTTTGAGAGTTAAATAAAAGTTCGGAATGAAATGTACATACACAGAATACTATTTAAAACGAGCACCTTGAGATCCCCCAGGAGGAGCTGGGGAGAGGGTTGACTGGGGCGACTTGTTTAACCTGCTGCCACACAGCGATCTGGCGCCGGATAAGCGGAAGACAATGGATGGATGGAGTCAACTGTGAGTTTTTTTTATGTCTGACACAAGCAGCAACCTCTGGTGTTGAAACATGAAGCCGATGCTGAAGTGTAACATCCTGCAGTTCCTGGAGTGTCCACTAGAGGCTGGCTGCAGGAACACAGGAAGTCACATACACACCCATTCTAAAAAGTCTGTTTTTACAGCAGAGATTAACATGTTTACAGCCTGGTTCAAAAAACCAAATAGGTGTGATTAGCTCATGTCTCGATGGACACACACTGTACGGGGGGTGAATGTTTTGATGACTCATCAGTTTTGATTTGATGAAGGATAAGAGTTATTCACAATAAGGCGTGTAGCTGACCTGATTGACAGGTGGGCGCGGTGTAACGGTTTGTCAGGAGGTTTAAAACCCGCCTCAGCTCCAGCTCTCAGCCTGTCGTTAGGTTGACTGAAAGTTAGACTGAGACAGCATTTCCAACATGGAGACCGCCATCGATGGGACGTCACTCAGGCTTCATCCACTAATATGATCAGTGGAACCTTTACAGACTGAAACTATGAGAGTGGATCACTTCATTATTCACATTGTGTGTGTTTCTAGTTGCCGGGTGACAATATCAACAAGGTATTTGCTTTTCAGCTTTGTTCATGCCAAGAAATACAAAACAATGGATCGTGGGGAGGAGGGGCTTCAAAAGACGGTTAAAAGAATAAAACAGTTGTATCAATTTCCAGAGAAATACATCAAATGAAGTGTGCAGGCAGCGCTCACACTTAGAGCTGTTTTCAGGGTCGTATAAAACGGGATGTGTTTTTCCATGTCATGTCTCATTTGCTTGTTCAGCAATCAAAATCAGCCCGATCGGGCCAAATAATTGAGTCCAGCCCCCCGAGTGAGAGAGCTGAATTGATTTATGCACTGAAACATACTATAATGGTTGAATAGTCGGTATTAAACTAAAACAGAAGGCAAGGCTTCAATTAAAACGCGCCCTTTACAAGGGAGTAATGTGTCTGCGGCCCAACAAGAAACACAACCCAATAAGTTCTTTCTAATGAGATGAACACGTGTTGCCTGCAGCGATGCTCTGCTTTGTCTTAGTGGGAAAGATTTACTGTTTGGTTGTTAGTTCAAAGTCATGGCAGAACATTTTTTCACGCAGACAGGACAGGAGAAGGCAAAGTGTACCGACTGGTTCTGACTCCATTTTCTCCTCCTTTATAGCCACAGATAAAAATGAACAGAACTGGAAGACCCTCAAAGCTAAGTCCAGACTGTTCTGTACCTCACATCCCATAAACCTGGAAAAAGAAAAAGATGATTTCTTTGAAAGTAAACCCGGCAGAGGACATGTTGAACTCTGGCATCGCTTCATCAACACACTAATAGAAGTTTATGGAAATGAGGGATTTGGAAATCTAATCACAAGTTTAATGGTATAGAAATAAAACCTGGATAATGTGCAGGATTGGAATCCTTTTTATGCTGGTTTATGTAGTCGATCTAGCAAAAGGATCCAAAAGGAAATACTGCCAGTCGCCTGTGACGATGAGTTTGTTTGACCTTGAAGAACGAACATCTGACCTCCGGTTCAGGTCATTCAACTTCAACTTTATCGTCCTCGAGGGGGAATTTGGTTTGCAGTCAGGAGAAAACAAGAAACATCTAGAAAACCAAGCGACAACCTCCGGTGTTGAAAAGTCCTGCAGTTCCTCAAGTGTCCACTAGAGGCTGGCTGCAGAAGCACAGGAAGTCACATACACACCCATTCTAAAAAGTCTGTTTTTACAGCAGAGATTAACATGTTTACAGCCTGGTTCAAAAAACCAAATAGGTGTGATTAGCTCATGTCTCGATCGGCACACACTGTACGGGGGGTGATTCTTCTTTTTTAAACGGCTCCGTTTTGATTTTATGAACGATACTTGTTATCCATAGTTAAGCGTGTAGCTGACCTGATTGACAGGTGGGCGGGATGTAACGGTTCATCAAGAGGACACGCTCTATCTCCTCTTGTAATCTCTCTAAAGTCAGACATCTTAACGTTTGTTTCTGGACCAACAAAGAAGACTTGTTTTTGAGCTGAGAGACAGATCGAGTAATTAAACACCCAATGATCTTTCTGGAAACTTTATTAACGTGTTGAAACTGTTTTCTGTCTCCTATTGAGGTCATGGGAGGCCTTGTTAAGGCAGCAGACGCCAGGTTCAGGAATAGATGGAGCTCCCCCAACCAGAGGAGAAAGTCCTCCTGAAATGATCGAGATCAGGGATGGGCAACTGGCGGGCCCCATCAACCCTCAACATGGCCCTCAGGTCAATTTTTACATATCAATGAATTTGAAACATGAAGAAAACCTAAGACTAAACCTGCCATGAAATCATGAAAAGCAGAAATATGGCAGTGAGAATTAAATGAATGTGGCCCTTGCTGTGACCAAAGTTGCCCATCCCTGATCTAGATATTTTCAGGAGTACATATATGAAAACGACTTTAGTGTTCATGTCTTTGCTCATGGTGCTGTGGATGCTAACCGGGACTTTCTCACACAGTGTTGTAGCAGTCACATCGACACGTTTTGATGACTTAAGGAGCAGGAGGGTTCGACTCCGGTCTTCACATTCCTCATGAATCTCAAACAGTCAGCTTTGGAGGTGTTGCTCGACACACACATTCACAACGTTTGAACTGTTTTCATAAAGGTTAATAAGCACGTTTGGAATATTGTGTAATGTGCAAAAAAATATTGAGTGGATAATGTGTCGAATGTGGGAAAATATCATGGAAAATATTAGCAAATCGGAAAATGTTACAGGTAGTTGGAATACGAGAGATATTGTAACAATATAATATGTTCAAAAGCTTGTGATGACAAATCTTCCAGAACAACATGAAATCTCGCCCTGTTCTCTCTCACTCATTCACACACACACACATAAAGCAGCGCTCAGTGAGGATTGTTTCACTAATGAGTTGGTTTGGCTGCACTTGAGTTATGGGCATGAGCACATGGTGGGACCTCACCCCAGTGCAGCCTGGGAGAGTGTTACGAGTCCACCTAACGCCGAGCTCGTGCCAAGGTCCTGTACCGACTGATTTATCGCCCCTCGACCGCCGACCGCTGAGACAGAGTTGACGCGGGGTTTATAGACGGGTGCCGTGACCTGAAACAGGAAGTGTGCTGGAAACGTTCTTATCCATTGTTAAATTATGGAACTCACATTTTGAATTCCTTTAAATTTCTTGTAAAAAAGATAAAAAAGAAAAGTGTGGTGCAGCGATGCTGCGTGTGTGTTTGACTCTTTTCTTTGTGTTGAAATCATTTGTTACGGTCTAAACGAGTGACCGCTGCACACAAGATGATGATTTCTCTGTGATGTTTATGGTCTCCGTCTTGATCCATAAATGTCTTGTTCTCGGTCTCTTCCTGCCTTGGTCTTGTTCTTGATCTTAGTCTTGTCTTGGTCTTGATCTTGGTCTTGGTCTTGTCTTGGTCTTGGTCTTGGTCTTGGTCTTGGTCTTGCCCTACCTTGGTCTTGGTCTTGGTCTTGTCTTGGTCTCGTCTTGCCTTGGTCTTGGAGTTGGTCTTGGTCTTGGTGTTGGTCTTGGTGTTGGTCTTGGTATTGGTCTTGTCTTGGTCTAGTCCTGCCTTGGTCTTGGTCTTGTCTTGGTCTCATCCTGCCTTTGTCTTGGTCTTGTCTTGGTCTAGTCCTGCCTTGGTCTTGGTCTTGGTCTTGTCTTGGTCTAGTCCTGCCTTGGTCTTGGTCTTGTCTTGGTCTCATCCTGCCTTGGTCTTGGTCTAATCTTGGTTTCGTCCTGCCTTGGTCTTGGTCTTGTCTTGGTCTCGCCCTGCCTTGGTCTTGTCTTGGTCTCGTCCTGTCTTGGTCTTGGTCTTGGTCTTGGTCTTGTCTTGGTCTTGGTCTTGGTCTTGGTCTTGGTCTTGTCTTGGTCTCATCCTGTCTTGGCCTTGGTCTTGGTCTTGGTCTTGGTCTTGGTCTTGTCTTGGTCTCGTCCTGCCTAGGTCTTGGTCTTGGTCTTGGTCTTGTCTTGGTCTCATCCTGCCTTGGTCTTGGTCTTGTCTTGGTCTCATCCTGCCTTGGTCTTGGTCTTGTCTTGGTCTCATTCTGGATTGGTGTTGGTCTTGACTCGGTCTCTATTCCTAAATGTCTCGGTCTCGGGTTACTCCTGGTCTCAATTAGTGTGGTCTTGACTACAACACAATCTGGATCTGTTAAAGTTGTGTTTGTCTCTGTTTCCACCAAATGTAATTTCTCTCCGGTGATAATTAAACCTTATAAATGGCTTTTTGATATTCTTTGGTGGTGAGAAATCACATTCAGGTAGAATTATTTGACAAAACTAAATCACAGTAGGAAGTGTGAATCTATTGGATTTGACACAACATGACCTCCTGTGTAAGGAGATATAGGTTTGTTGGTTTATCACCTCAGTGCATCGTCTTAGTGGATCAAAGGTGAGTAAACTCAGAGAAAGACCAAGTGGAAAAAAAGAGAGCAAACAGGTCGACGTAGGAAAAGGCGGCTGAGTAATTACCTGCAGCTGCTGTGCTTAGTTGAAGAGGTATAAATCTGTAACCACATCAGAAATTTTCCATAAAATTTACAGCTTGAGAAACCATGTGTGTGGCTCTTTAACACTTCTTAACCTACAGAGCTGTCTCCTAAGATGCCCAGGGAAAAGAGCTGGTGAGCAACAAGAACTTTAAACTACAAATATGCTACATAGATACATGTCATGTAAATTCTTCAGTGGGGGGGGGTGGGGGGTGGAAGAGGGATCGTGTTACCTTACCGCTGGTGCAAACTCCAATGCGCTCCAAAACAGGTAAATAAACGAGTGGAAAAATCGAAGCCCCAAGCAGCCAATCAATCACTTTAATGAGTCTGTGTGACTTCGAGGAGTTATGAGGACTGGGCAGAATATGGTCCAACAAAAAAAAAAAACAACACAAATATATAAATGTAAGAATAAGCCAGAGGTTGTAAAAGAGAAGGCAAGAAGTTATTTTCTCACCAGGACTGGAACCATTCACACATCTGAGATCAATTAATCTGACCATTCATTTGCTTCTCAATGAAGGCGACGGTTCATGTTATTCTGAGCTTCTGTAGTGTGCATGAAGAGCAGCGTGAGGACCTGATGTATGGCCGACAGCTTCTTATGTAATGAAGTAGTGAAGCTGAAGTCTGTGTTTGACCTCTGTGTGAAGCCAGAAGCTGCACCCAGCTTTCAAGAGCATTTCTCAGTAGCCTGTGGTTGGATTAAAAAGGAATCTAAACCATCAACTCTCATTGTGAAAGAGACACCTGTATATCAGC
Organism: Labrus mixtus; assembly: GCF_963584025.1. Taxonomy (NCBI): domain Eukaryota; kingdom Metazoa; phylum Chordata; class Actinopteri; order Labriformes; family Labridae; genus Labrus; species Labrus mixtus. The sequence goes on from NC_083632.1 coordinate 1,330,366, forward strand.
AGACACCTACAGCCAGGGGTGGCATGGACCCCCTAGAAATCTGATTGGCCACCCCCAGGTGCCACTTCAAAAATCCTAAACTGTAATTGGCTATTTGCCCTGTCACTGAAAAGGAACTTTAAACCAACTACTATTTTTTTTTTTTGTAAAGGCAGCTAGTATTTTTCTTTACATATCAATGTCTATTTCATAACACAGGTGCATGCAAAAGTCCGTCTACAAACCCCCCAATGATGAGAAAAGTCCATCCTCTCCATCTTCTGCCTGCTCCACTTTTCAGAAAATGTGTGCTCAAACAGGCCGTTTGGAGATTTTCCCTTCATGACATCACAAAGGGCAGTAGCCCCTCCCCCAGGTGGGTGACACTCCCACAGCTAGGTGTTTGTTCTGCCCTCTGAGTCTGCCTTCTCACCGTAAACAATAGGACATGGAGAGAGAAAGACCGAGGACACCCAAGCCCTTCCAGAGAGGGGGCATGGTCAGACACAGCTCATTTACATATTTAAAGGTACAGACACAGAAACAGCCTGTTCTGAGCAGGGCTGAAATAGAGGGGTCTGATGATTAGAGCCTTGAACTCTTCCACATGCTCTGTCTGCCTTTCTAGTTCAGATCAGATCAAATCAGAGCATCAAACGTGTGAATCAATGAAAGATAATTCTGAGTACAATAAAAACAGAGCAGGCCACATGGCGAGAGTTTTGTATGACCTGAAATGTCGACAGTCTCTTCACCAGGTCAGCTTTAGGGTGTTTAGTGTAAATGCATGAGAGAGTTTCACGTGGGGTTGTATGTGTCCCCAAGATGATCCCAGTGAAAGCATTAAATGGCGTCAGTGGACGGGAGGAGGTAATAAAGCTGTTTATTGTCACAGGTGGGGCAGAGTGTGTGATGCCGTTGAGGTTGTAGGCCCAGCTGGAGGAACCAGCGGCGTTCAGAATGAAGCCCCATCCGGGCCATGCCTCAGGGCCCTCTCCATGATCGGGTCGACATGTTGATATGTGACTTCTCACTGGAAAAATATGGCCTCAACTGTTATGCATTTTGAGAACAACTGATTGGCCTACTTTCCTTATTGGCTGTGTAAAAATATGTCGACCCTACCCCCCGTAAAACAAGCAACTTTTCCAACACCTCTCCTGTGAACGTTAATGGACTAACTAAATCATGAGGTAAGCCCGCACAGCTTTTTCAAAGGTGTCTTTTGAATACTGAGGCCAACACAAATTATGTACACTGGAGCAGAATTTAAAAAAAAATCTAAAATGGCTTTGAGTTAAACAAGTCTGGTCATTGGGGTTGAATTGTGCCCCATTTCCACCAAGCGGTCAGGTTTGGTTCAGGTCAGTTTGATAAGATAAACCCTGATCTTGCTTGCGTTTCAACAGCCAACTGTACCCTTACACATCACTAAATCACAGCGGTGCTCAAGATCAATGATTCTTGGAAGGTCTGTATCTCTGAGGTCGTCCATGTGGCACTGCTACACGCTTACAATAGTCGCAAAGACACAAAAACAGCCTTGACAATACTCTGTCCAAATCCACAGGATGTTTAAACATGGTATGTTTTGTATTTGTCCTTTATTACCGCTGTCACACGAGTGAAGGACTGCAGTGTGTCTGACTCCACCCTTTAGGGTCGGATCAGTACGCTAAGCACCCCAACAGAAGCATAGGAAAAAAAGTAGGATGGTACGGGTCAGTTATTTTGGTACCATTCCCAACTTTCAACGGTAGAAACGCCAATAAATATGTCCTGAACTGAGCTGCACAGCTTGGTGGAAACGAGGCTTTACACCACACAGGTGTTGATCATAGTTGGAAAATCAGAAATACAAACATTTTATCTATTTATCAAGGCATTGTCCCAAAAATAAGTTGCTTCTAGTAAGTTAAATAGGACCAACTGCTTCTCCTCTTTGGTTTATAGTCAATGCTAACATAGTATCTCTCACAGTTTCCTGGAAATCAAACAGCTTAATTTTGATTCCAAATAACTGTTTTTCTTAAATCAATTCTGGACCATATCCAGCAAATCAGGTCAGGACATTGTCTGGAGTATCAGACCAGATATTGTTCATTTCAGATGCTTCCTTGATAACTGGAAAAAACTTGTTTGTTTTGGGGCAAGGCTTGGTGCTTTGGTGGAGCTTCCAGGAACAGAAATACAACTCGTCCCTGTAATGTCTGTTTCTGTGTGGACGTTATGTTCAGAGGTTTTCTACAAAATCAATGAAATGTTGAAAATGTCGGTGCCTTGTTGAAGTCGACACCTCAGCAGTGGTCAGGTAGTGAACTGGTACCTCTCCAATTTTCCAGATTTGGTCCGCACCAGGACTTGAACCGACTTGAGTCCCTTCTGCCTGAGCTACTGCCGCCCAAAATGAAACTCGAACTCCCAACCTTCCAGTTGAGAGGCGGCCGCCCCAGTCTATAGAATCCACCAATGCTGCTACCCTGAACCTCCAGAAGTGATGCACTTCAGAGGACAGTGATCTTAAGGAAATGGGGTTGTAAGTATAAATCTGCCAAAACCGATCAAACAATCCTTATTACCTTCAAAGCCTGAAAAACACTTAAAGTCTTTCTATGTGATTTTCCACACTTAAATATAATATAAATCAAGTATATCCTCTGAAAATAACTCTGTGAGTCATGACTGTCTACAATGGGTGTCCCACTGTCTGTGATGTTTTCAGAGTTTTCAGAGTCATATCTTCAGTTTGTTTACATCGCCCGGACGGCCGGCTGACTCCTCCCCTCATGTATAAAAGTTGTTTAATTGAGGGACTAGAGAAAAGAAGAATAACATACTGTACTCACTGCTTAACTGTGTTTCTAGATCACGCTCATTTCAGGTAAATTTACATGCAGTGTGAAGATACGAGCATAATAAAGATCGCTAGCATTAGCATGCTAACACAACAAAGCAGCGCGAGTTGTTTTGGTTTCATGCTGGTGCTCAAGGGCGACATCTGCTGGATCAAAAAATCACATATAAAGCCTTTAAGTTCTACGGCTGCCATTTGGTGCAGGAAAGTGAAGCGTTCTAACAGAAAGGGAACGGGAACAACAGAAGCAGAGTTCCACAGTGACATACAGAGGAAGCGAGCGTTAAACAGTTGTTCTTAGCTGTGGTGTACAGCTCTCTTCTGGCCTTACATCGGCCCTGCTTTCCCCCCCCTGTGACCCTCTCTGGTGGCCGCTCGTGGTTTGCGCTGGGTCAAGTGCTGCAGACTCTTGCCAGACCGCCACACACTGGCGAGGGACTTTGCAGTGGGGTTTTATATCCACAGGGACAGTCACTGCAACAAGCTAGTTTCCACTTCTCCATCTCCTCTTTCCTACAGCTGAGCGTCGCAGTTCAGATCAGGCTCCATAAATCCAGAGTCCTTTCAGCAGAGTCTTTATTACTACTCCCTCATGAGACTTACATTCATACAGGCACATTTCCTCATCCTCTCTTCACTCAAATGACTCATCACCCACTTCAGCGGTTTGCAGAATAGGAAGACATATCCCATTTATTTCAATTTTTTAACAAGACTGGGACTCTGAAGCGTCCGGGTTCACAGAGTTCCTCTTGTTTGTCCTCCAGCTGACTAATTCTTCAAGTCTCCACAATACCTCTCATCTTACCCGGCTTCTTGTCAGTTCCTCTCATAACCAATCCTTAATCCTACGTTTGATGCAGTGCAGCTCTTTGACCAGAACGAACTATCTGTTTCTTATCCTGGTTCCCCCTGTTTTTCCTCGTCGCTGTGGACCATCCATCCAGGCGAAGCAACAAGAAGTTATTGGGATTAATGAAAGGCCTGCATGTGCAAACAGATCTGAAGTGGACCACTAAAAAAAAAAAAAAAAAAGGTATATGTCCTTAAGTGCTGACTGAAACAAAAAGAAGTGGAAATGGTGGAAAAACCTAAATGGCTGGAAACACTTACAGGCCATTCTCGTCCACTGTTTCAATCTACAAATAAACTCCAGAGAAGTTTCCAAAGCTGTGTGTGGAAGTGAAACGAGAGGGAGATTGGGAGGGAAAGGAAAAGTGACCATTAATTGTCCTTTCTCATGCTAGGTGCATTTACATTCGCACGATGTACAGCCTCTCCTGAAGACTGCTGCAATGACTGAAGACTCTCTAAGAGGAAACACATTTAAAAAGTGAAGGAAAAGATTCTAAAAATTGTCTCAAGTTGTGAAAATCTAACTTCTACGTTTGTGGTCAAGTTGATGCTTAAAGGCGACATATTATGAAA
>NC_083632.1:1339626-1384626 GCF_963584025.1 Labrus mixtus
AACTCTTGTACACTCTCAATAAAAAAGCTATTAAAAACATTTGCAATAGACTCGTTATGAATTCAATTATCACAGGCTTTAAGACAGTTTATTTTGGGGTGTTTTTGCTTACTGGAGTTAGTTAGTTTGTTTATGTGTTGCCACAATTTAGAACTACTGCCATTGGCCTCTTCAGAGTTTGGAGAAGTGATTTGTCCTGGCCTTCCGCAGTTCAGACACCACTTTGTTCCTCAAGCCAGTATAACTAAGGTGGTCAGTATTCTTTTTAGTTATTAGAGACCTTTTAAGAGCAAGATCTCGCGTTTTTATGATCTGAAGGATATCACTATTAATCCATGGAAGAGAGTATTTCTTGGGTCTACTTTTCCAGGTTTTTGTGTATTTATTTAATAATTCACACTGTGGTTTAGATCTCATTCTTTAGTTACCTGTTCCCAGTTGACTTCATTCAAATCATGTTCAAAGTCTTTTGACTTGGGAATTGCTGTTGTTAAAATGAGATTTTCTGTTTTATAGCGGTGGATTAGACGTTTTCTAGTTAGCTTTCTTACCATCAGTGTCATGTTCTGGTCCGTTGTGGTACGGTTTTTCATGTTGAATAAATGTACTTCTTAAACTTTGTGACCCAGAGCACTAAAACAGGTTAAATTGGAGGGTCCCAACGGTTTCTATAAACAATGAAGACGTTCCTGCGGTCTGAAAATGTGAGTGTGTGATCATGAGGGACGTAACCTGTAACGGTACCTGTGTGACAAGTTAGAAATCAGAACACAAAAGGGATGATTAAAACCAATCACAATTCAACATTTCAATCAGTAAAGGACGTTGTCCGTCTTTGACTCCTCCTCCTCGAGGTACTCTCATCTCTTCCATCTGAAGCTGAATGAACTTTGAGAAGAGCGTCTTCAGCTGCTGCATTAAAGCGGACAGTGTACTGAACGTGACAGGCCGGTCTGAACACACAGGCAGGATGTTCAGTGTTCCCCGCTCTGTTAGCAGTGACTGCAGTGAACCGGAGCTCAGCAGCTGCTAACCAGCCGACCAGTCTTCCTCACTTTGTTTGCTTGTTCTTCCTTTTAGGAGAAGATACACCCTGTGTCATTTCATGCCAACCACACAAACCCGCTAATGTACGAATACACACTACATGCATGACATACCTCTCTCACACACACTCAAACACACACACACGCTGCACAGATGGGCCAAACGAGGGATACACACGCAAACACAAACTAGTGCACGCACACACAGGAAACAAATGTGGGATCTCTGCACGGCCGGATTTACACACACAGAGGACACCCAGGGGCTCCGGCATGGCATGGGCTTAAAATAGATGATGAGGAAGTTTTGATTTGGACCCATGTGGGTAAAAATGGCAACTCTGCTCCTTTCCTTAGTTATTTATATCGGCACTTTTATATCCATATATATTATCCATGGCAGCGCATGCTAAAGGAGCTATGTGTTAATATCTTATTCAAATAGAGGAGAAGGTGTTTCATCTGGACATTTCAAAACAGGACCATCCGAGGTGCACCTGAATGCAGCATGAATCAGAGTGCAAGTAGTCACAAAAGAGATAACCTGGTTTAGACCGTGTTCATGCAAAGCTCACTTTTCTTTTTTTTTATCCAGCTATGCAGCAACATCTGAAGTGAAAATGATCATTTCACACTTTCTGTGATGCCACTTATCCGTGTTAACAAGCAAAAGTTTTCCAAAACCGATCCACGTTGTAATCCTGTCCTGTTTTACAAAGACTTCTGGAAGCGTCCGCGCTCACAAAGCAGTCGCCGTCTGCCTCTCACACTCTCACATCCCTCTGGCCTCTTTAACGCCGAGGGCCTTGGCGTTTGGTTTCGATCGTTTCATCTCAGATCTGTGCACCAGGATTGAGCTCATTGCATTTTTGCGGATCATTTTTATTGGGAACAAATTATTTATTTTTCCTGGAATTGAAACCGATTTGTTATGGGTCCGCTTTTTCTCTCCGAGACCCCTGTTAACCCCCCCTCCCCCCACCCCACCCCCCGACTGTGTGCACATGTAGCACATAGACATGAATGGACACACACAGAGATTTGCTCTTTATTAAAATATGCAGTCATGTTCATGAGCATAAAAACCTGCCGTTAGGTTCTCAGACTTTCTTTTGGACACCCAGAGGGATTTATTGACGACCCCCCCCCCCCCCCCCCCCCCCCCCACTGCGCTCCAGCCAGAGAAATAAAAACCCACTGAGTCATTTCACACGCTCGGCCCTCTTAGTCTGCACTTTCTACAAAGGTGTCCAACAGCTATGAGCATGAAGTGCTTACACAGCAAATGAGTGGAGGGATTTGTTTTAGGACAGAGCCGTTTCAAATCCCCCCCCCCCAACCCCCCCGTACAGTGTATACCTGTGATGACCATAACTAATCAAACCTATATCATGTTTTGTACCAGGTTGTAAACATGTTCATTCATGCTGTAAAAACTGCTTTTTTTTTTGTCATGTGTATGTGACTTCCTGTGTTCCTGCAGCCAGCCTCTAGTGGACACTCGATGAACTGCAGGATTTTGCACTTCTGCATTTTTGCTTCATTTTTCCTGACCAGAAGTTGCCGCTTGATCTGTGCACAGGGCGCCCATCTATCCTCGTTGAAATCTTCCTAAAAAGCTTTATATGTGATTTTTTGATCCAGCAGATGTCGCCCTTGAGCACCAGTATGAAACCAAAACAACTCGCGCTGCATTGTTGTGTTAGCATGCTAATGCTAGCGATCTTTATTATGCTCGTATCTTCACACTGCATGTAAATTTACCTGAAATGAGCGTGATCTAGAAACACAGTTAAGCAGTGAGTACAGTATGTTATTCTTCTTTTCTCTAGTCCCTCAATTAAACAACTTTTATACGTGAGGGGAGGAGTCAGCCGGCCGTCCGGGCGATGTAAACAAAGTGAAGATAGGACTCTGAAAACTCTGAAAACATCACAGACAGTGGGACTCGGGTGTTACACCCATTGTAGACAGTCATGACTCACAGAGTCATTTTCAGAGGAGATACTTGATTTATATTATATTTATGTGTTAAAAATCACATTTAAATATTAATTTATCTCAGTTCCTTTCATGTTTTGAAAAAAACCTGCAGTAACAAAGTGGCGCTGTAGTTTTTATTAAACTATGATTGGATTTGCAAAAGCAGAGGTCTTGCACATTTACGACTCCAAAGAAGAAACGTCAGCTCGCTCGCCCTCATACAACGCTGTGGAGCGGCCATTCACTCTGTCATCGACTCACTATTCAGACAATAAACAGTCACACACCACCATGAGGGAAAAGGCCACGTTGACCTCACTGCAGTCTCCCGTTTCCATCGTCCCAGATCTGTTTGTGGACACATAAGAAAGACCGTCAATGTTATCACAATATGTCAGACCTGTGAGGCCTTTTCTCAACACACCAGGAAGGCTGACAGTCAATACATATATCCAGTGTTTGACACCTGAGTGAAGCCTTCTCCTCTGGACAATGAGGAGAGTTGTTTTTTTTAGTTCTTAAAGTGAGTGAAGCTCTCTAAGGAGTCTCAAGCTGGGAATAAGGGATGTGAAGTCTTTTGGGGCCGAGAGGTTTTCAAAGAATGGAGAGAGATTTGTAATCTGTTGTTGTGAATGAAGAAGTTAAATCTGAAGATGTAAAGAGGAGGTGAAATCCTCGTCCATGTGTCGTTATGGACAGGTAAAGACAATCGGCTGAACGCGCAGCCAAAACAGAAAATAAACCTCGGAGCATTGGTCAGTGTAAGGTAGCAATTTCATCTAATGATGTCTCATTTTTTTCCGCCGAGGAGGATATGCCTTAAGATTCAGTTTGTGTGTCGGTCAGCGGTATTACTGAGAACTGGCCGTGTTTGTATGAACCTTGATCGAAGGGCGTTGCACTGGCAAACAGAAGGAGCCATTAAATTGTGGACAAGATCCTGATCTGACTCACAAACGAGCGGTAATAGCGGATGAGACTATTATATCCAGACATGGTGGTTGCACTTGTAGATTTTGTACATCATACTGGACTGTTGGCCATGGCGGCAGTCTGTGCTCTCTGAGTGCCCTCAGAGCTGGGTTTTTTTTTCTGTTCAAAATCCTCAAACCTTTTTTCTGTGAAAGTGATGGATGAAGTGACCCCAGAGTCCTCTACATCACCGAGCAGACGAGCGGGACAGGAAGTCAGACACAGAAACAACATCCTCATGTCCTACCTGCTCTGGATTTGTTTGGACCAGAGAAGGTAGGCGCTTTTAAGGCGATCCCAACGAGCAGTTATCAGGTCAACAGGTGTTGCAGCGATGGAAGCGGGTCAAGAGAAGTGGTTCAGATAGAAGTGATTGTACCCGACCTAAAAAGCCTCTGCATGTTTCTAATAAGCTCCACGAGCAGAAACGTGCTCAAACTAGGATCAATATTGGAGATGCTTTTGAAAAATGGAGAGAGGTTAGAACACAGAAAGGTTTACAGACCCATGCAGAGCTGGATAAACACTGAAGCTTCAGAGTCCACCACATGGTGACCTGAGTGAGCATGGACTCTAGAGAGGAGGGGGGGGGGGGACAGCTCTCTACAATGTTTATAATTTAGACTGCAGTACCCATTTTAAACACTAGGGGTCAGAGTTACACACTGCTCCTTTAAGTGAAGATAAAAAGTAAAAGTCTGTGCAGATTTTTTACAATATTGTTCTGAAAGATTTGTAAAACTGTTTTTCCTGCATCTCTCCAAACTGTTTAATGAAGCTAACACAGAAACACACTCGGTGTCTGTTCATCATTTTTTTCTCATACAGCTGTAAAAAGCTCCAGTACACACCTGCATGTCTGATTCTTACCTTGAACACACACTCATGCATATTCACAGCTTCCTGCACACAAACACAAACACTCATCATCGCACCATGTGATGCTGAAGGGAGGTGTTAATCTTTAGTTTTTTTGCAGTGACAGGTGGGCGGGTTCACTCCAGCAGGTGACCGCTGAGCTACTGTACAACTCTGTGGAGAGCTTCCCACTCAGGTACACACACACACACACACACACACACATGCACGCACACACTGCTCAGCTTTAATTGGAACTACAAGGTAGGAATCAACCTGTGAAATCTGTTTGTGTTCTGATGTGTTTGTGCAGATTTGAAGCTGCAGTGTTGGAGTTTTAAATCCGATATCAAATTGACCTTTAAAGGTAGAAGATCAGATGTAGAGCAGGAGGGTTTGATGAGCTCGTGCGTGAAATCTAAAATCAAATCTAAAACCGTTTAGATGCCAAATATTTGCTAATCCGACTTTCTTCTCACTTTGAGTATAAACGCTCGGGCAAACATTAACTGCATGTCCTGAAATGATGTTAAAGTTTTACACAGGCTTACTAACAACTTCTGTTTTCCACATAAGCGACTGAAAACAGTTTTTTTTCTTCACAAATACTCAGATGAAATTGTCAAATTAGACGTTGCTGCTGCTGCTGCTTATTTTGAAGGTGTCCCATTTAGTCGGTGAAGGAGGTGGTCAGCAGAACAATCGGTAATCTGAGCGGCTGCATTAAGAGCCTGAGTGTTTCAAACACTGAACAAGATGTGGTCAAGGTGATAAGTGCTGTTTGTGATCATGTTTCACAATGACTTCTGTATAAAGGAAGGGAAGAATGGTTGATATTGAATGTTTTAAAAAGAAGGCAGATTTTTAGAAAGACAATGGCCTGAAAATCTGTTCATCCTTATTCTCCTGCTGCAGATCATAAAGTCTGAAAATGAAGGAAAGAATCACCAACATGGACGTGTAGCTCTCGCAGCTGTTATTTGAAATGTGTGATGAAAACATTGCATGTTTCTATTTCTCTATCCTTTTTTTTAAATAGAGACGGTGCAGATTTATGAATATAAACATGTAAAGATTGTAGTCACAGGACATGAGAGCTCTCTGAAGGCTCCCTGTTAGATTCTCTTGAGTCCTTAAACTAAACAAAACAGAGTTAAGGTTTTGTTATTTCTAAAAACTTGGTTAGGTTGACTTTAATCATTAAAGATCATTTGACTCGGGCCCGACCGATGTGGGAGTTTTGGGCCGATACTGATACTGATATTGGTGAGAGGAGAAATCTGATACCGATATATCGGCCGATATCCTTTTTGGATCTATATTTGATTTGTGGAGAAAGATATAGTTATGTGTTGATCCCTCAAATGCAGTTATCAAATACTTTGGTAAAGATATGTAATGAAGACAAGATGGTCACTCAGCTGTAAAATAACTGAGCATGTACGAGCATCACCGGCCGACACTCTGGGGAGTCATGATGCTTGTTGTAATCCATATAGCGCCCTCTGCTGGTGAAAGAGAACTGCTAGTGTCAAATACTGGTGAATAAATCAAGGATATCAGCGCATATCGGAGATAAAATTAGCCGATACCGATTGTCACTCGATATGATAATATCGGCTGGATGATTTATCGGTCTGGCTCTAAATTTGACTTTGAATATATTTTTTTTGGAAATGGGTGCAAGTGTTATTGTTGTGGACACGCCCACCGCGGCAGATCTTTCAAGGACGCACCCACCAGGAAGCTCGCTCAAATGCCCCTGCGACTGCAAACAGAGCCGGCCAATCAGAGGAGAGTAGGAACGTGGGGAGGGCGGGCCTTAAAGAGACAGCAGCTGAAATGAAACATTTCAGGCAGAGGATGAGATGAGGGCCGCTGGTATCAGATAAATAAGGAGCTACACATCGTGCAGCGCTACTCAGCAGGTGTCCCAGACTTACATAAGTAATGGTGAACATGAGTACAATAGATCTCCTTTAATATTGAAGTTTAAAATGGGTGTTGTGACGATCCTTCTTCTAGTTGAAAATCACTAGTTGAAGAAACTGAAACAGTGCAGGAGTCTGCCTCCATTTTTCTTAGTAATTAGAAACGAGATATGACCTAATCTAGCGTGCCTAGGACTCCTGTTTATGTTGCCGTGGAATAGAAACAGGTATCTGTATTGTTTGAGTTTTACTAGAATCAAATCGGCGTTTGAAAGTCTGGTCTGGTGACAGCCGTACTGCCAGTTGAAAATCTTAAAAGGCAGATTTAAAAAGTGAGTCTGTGTCCATGCACAAACTTCTATTCGATGATTATTCCTTAGCCTGGTTGTCATGTCAGATACTCTGTATTAAAGGGAACAAGTGGTGGATGTGTGAGGCAGCGTCACTGCTGACACAACAGCTCCCACTCTGTTTCATAAATAAGACACTATTGATCTTAAAAACAGTGAAGCGTGCCGGGCTGGTGACATCGAGGGTCAGGTTGTCTGACTGCGTGACAAGACAACCTGACCCTCGAGACATGAGATGAGTTATAGACCGACAGACGACTTCTTTAACGTCAGCGTCCCGCTCTTAAGTCTAACTCAAACTCTGAAAAGACAGAAAGAGGAGAGGAGGCGCTGAAGGAAACTGAATCTGTGTGGTGGAAATCTATGTTGACATGCTGCACCTGCTTCCTCTTTGAAGCAACATTGAGGTTCTTCAGATGAAGCAAAAAACCAAACCGAACACGTGCCCGGGGGCCACTCGGCACTTTGATAAAACATTAACCTTCAGGACGAGAAAATCAAAAAGACACAAGTAATGCTCGGACTCGGAGCACTCCGGCTCTTAAACTGCATTCAGACAAACTTCTGAGACATGAAATGCAGATCAAGTTCAACACTTTTTGACTCTTGTCTTGCAGAAAAAGCAGAGAAATCTTAATAAAAGAGTTAATTTGACAAGCGAGGGAGAGCCTCAGCGACTTGTTAACATGGAAATGTTTTGCAGCGTGGAGGTTTTGAAGGTCATCAGAGGTGGCAGAAGGCTCCGGGGCAGAGTTAAGACTAGCCACCCGTGTGCTCAGTTCTGTTCCAGTGAACCACAGATGGGTGCCACAATGTCATTTGCAGTAAATGAGCGTGTAATGGAGTTGTAAGTGCCCCGAGCAGGAGGGGAAACAAGCCGATTGCCTTAGTCGTTTCCAGAGTTCATTGCATTGAGCGACCTGGAGTCTTAACTGTAAAGGACACAAAAAGGATCCTCTGATGGAGACACGGGTCAAACCTCAGGAACATGAAGCATCACAGCTTCGTTCAAACAAAGTGCAGTGGAAACTTAGTGGCAGAGGTCGGGCGGTGTGTTTTGGTTGTAAGAGTTTTGCTCTGTGGGACGTCTTGTTTTGTACACAGAGCTGCACAAAGGGGGCAGAGCGAGTGTGGAGCAAACAGCTCGACCTAGTGGGTCAACACAACACACCGAGGGGGAAACCACACCATGCATGAACTAAAAGCTAATGATTCAACGGGGACAAGCTTTGAAAAGGGTTAGGGTTAGGGTTATATTCCTTTCCTCTTAGAAACAAAGGAATCTTTTTATGAGACAGTCATATGAAATATGATCAGCAGAAAGAAAGTGATGGAAGTTGTTTTTAAACTCCTCTCTGGATGTCTTGAATCATTTAATCAAAACATTCAGTGTTGACTAATGAATATTCTGGTTTGAAAAAAAAGGAGTCAGATTCTTTTTAAAGGTTTACGTTTTGTGCCTTTATTTAGAGAAAGGACAGTGGGTGAGTAGGGAAAGATATTTGATTTATTTAAATGTATTTGAACCTCAGTGAGGTTAAGAATCTCATTTAGGGTCCTGGCCGAGACAAAGACACAGACAGAAAACACAGATCAACATGTCCTGAGTCACAGAGAAGAGAAGGTCATCAGTCAAAGCTTCTACATCCATTTCTAGACGCACTTTGGGAACAGATGACAACAATAAGTCTTGTGACTGGAGTTGCAGAGTGAAGACTGCAGCCTCAACACTTTCCACATTATCACAATAACACAAGTATGAGGGCAGCAGGTAAAGTAAATAACATGAATAACCACATGCTAATGATTTGTGGGAGAAGGAGCCACAGGTCAGATTCAAACCCCAGCCGCCCGCTTTGAGGACAGCAAGGCTCTGGATATGTGCATGGTCGAAAGATAGTCTTCCCCTTTCCCCCACCTTATGGGTGGCCTTGGTCCCAGTCTCTGAGTTTACATTGTATATATTCTACAATTCACTTATCAGACTCTTTTATCCACAGCGACGTACATCAGAGAGTAAGAACAACACAAGCAAGGATCTAGAAAAAAGGGAACAATGTGAGTAAGAGCAAACGATCAGCTTTGAGTCTGATTGGACACACAGGTGCTGACAGGAAGTGACCAGAGGCAAAGCACAACATTGAGGGCAGTTCTTGAGAGCTCTAATCAGTATAGAAACCATCTTATAAGTCGTCGTTATCAAACAAAAACCATCGTCATTACCATCATCATCATCAATAATATGGAGACCATCATCATTAAGTTAGTAGGTATTCATAAAGAGCTGGGTCTTTAGCTTTTTCTTAAAGGTGCAGAGGGACTCTGCAGATCACATGGAGTTTGGAAGTTCATTCCACCACCGGGGGGCGACAGAGGAGAAGAGTCTAGTCAGCGTCTTCGGACTTGAAGGTTGTCAAGTTGTGAAGGTTGGATCAGACACCCGGGAGGGAGTGTAGACCTATATATGCGTTGTGAAAGCACGGCACCTCGGGAGCTCAATATAGACACATGCACACACGCACACAGCGCTGGGCTCCCCTGCTGGCTCCGCTTCGTCATTTCTCTCTGAGGGCCTTGTTTGCTTTCAGCATTAATTCATCCCAGTTTAACATGGTCCACTGTTCGACGTGCTGTCAGCACGACGTATCATGTGAAGTAACTTCTCTTTGGCACGCTGGTGTAGCTTACTGCTGATCAGGAAGAACATGTGCACTTTTTATTCTCCAACAAAGTATAGCATCATGGCAGATAGAGCTTTGTTGTGTAACTAATAACCTATGCGTGCCACTATCCCTTCCACCCTTTGCTTTTGCTTTTCCAAAAGGATGCTACCAGAGTACTGAGGGTTCATGGGAAGCTAACAGGACGTTGTTTCTATGAGCTCATGCGCCGGGCTCCACAGTCTGGCAGCGTGCGCGTCGGCTGCAGCCAGGATAAAGTGGAGTCTGTGAGCGGAGCCCAGTTCACTCAGTCAGATAGCGGTGATTCAAACCCCATTTGTTTGGGCGGAGAGGGATGCTCTCAGTGGTTTGGCTGTGATTGATCCTTCCTCTGCCCGTGATCGCACCGTGACACTATTCCAGTTTCCACATTCATTTTTTTCCCCGGCTAACTTAGACCGGTTCAGTGCTATGGCGCTTCCTTTGTTGGCCCTCGGACAGATCTGACCTCCACCCTGGAAAAAAAACAAAACTCCATTGCTCTAGACAACAGAAACCTTTGCATGGAAACATGACTTAATGTGTAATGTGGAAGAAGACATCCTAAAGAAAGGCGTCTTCTATTCTAAAACCTGTTGATGCACTTACAGAGTTGTAGCCGTTTTAATCAACTAATGCTAATTATTTTACCGACAACACACATTTTTAGGATGCCAAGTGGAGATTAACTTAATGTAGAGAGAAGATAAAACTAAAAGTGTTAGTAATCCTGAGTAAAGGTACAGTTTGTGCTGCACCCAAAGTCTGTAAATAATAATGGACGAAGCCTGATGACGTCACCCATTGGTGTCTGAAGGGACGTTCTGGAAGTCTGTCCATGGAAGCGGTCATATTGGAAATGCTGACGCTATCAAACTTAGCGTCAAGGTAACGAGAGACAAAAAGCTGGAGCTGAAACGCGGCCGCTTTCAGTCAGATCTGTCACGCTCCTCATTATGAATAATTTGAATGCTTTATAAAATCTAAACGGGTGAGTTGTACAAAAAAAAATCTTCCTCTACTGTGAGTGCCAAAAACGCATCAACTAATAAGACCAAACCATTTTGTTGTACCAGGCTGTAAACATGTCCATCTCTGCTGTGAAAACAGATACTTTAATATGGGGTGTGTGTGGGACTGTCCGGTCTTTTGGAGACAGCCTCAAGTGGACACTCAAGGAACTGCAGGTTTTTTTTATTACGTCAGAATTTTCACTACTGGAGGTTGCAACTTGGCTGCACCTTTGGTTTCCTTTGATTGGTCAACAAAGAGAAACAAATGAAGAAGTTAATGAAGAGGCAACATGAGCGTCAGAAAGAAATGCAGCTCAAGCTAAGACTGTTTCTTTGAGTTTTGTATCTCCATGCAACCTCCCCATTACGGTTACATTTTGACTCAGTAAAAACAGGCACATTGAAATATAAGAGATAGACCTCCACAGACTAAATCATGGACAAAAATCTGTGAATGAAACTATAATGCACAACGAGAAAATCACAACAAAAATTTTACAACAAAACTTTCTCATAATTCCTCTCAGGGATTTTTTCATCCCATTTAAGTGAAGAGCTGCGTATTGGACATGTTTGTGAGATGCTACACGAGAGAGAGGAAGCTCCAGCGTTAAGCCAACGACTTGATAAAAGGAAGACTCTGCTGTTCATAGTTTCCTCTAGTAACAAGACGGGCGAAACCAGTTCAAGTGGCTGTTTCTTTGTTTTGTTTTTGTATAAGACGGCAACAGGGCGAGCCATTTGAATGTTTGTGTCCACCTGCAAGTTTTAGTCATTTCCTTTTCCAGCTGTGGAACAACATGCAGATGTATGTATGTTGTCAATCAGCAGCAGAATTAATCAAACTGAGCTGTAGCTTACAAACAAGGTGTGGTTAATATCTCTGCTTCTCTGTGAATGATTCGTTTACGTTCATACATATTTGCCTTACTACAAAATCTTTAAAGGGAACATGTTTTGAAAAATCCACTTGTTTAGTGTTTTTGAACATATATTTGGTAACCTGAGAGTCTACTGACCCACAACATGTGAAATAAACCCATCCAGTCCTTTGTTTGTGGTCTGCATAAGTCTTACAACACAGAGGAAAATGCTCTGTTTCAAATGTGCTCTCCTTGTGATGTCACAGTGGGATTCTGGTAAAAAAATAAATCCCACTCCCCTCCCCTGGTATCTCCAGCCATGGACTCCACCCCCAGACTAGAACAAAACTTTTGAGCATGTCCGCCATTTTTATTCTCGTGAAGGAGTGATGTCTACTGGGAAAACTCAGGGGGCGGGGGTCATTTCATTTAAAGAGACACACACACCAAAACGGAGCGTTCTGAGAGAGCTGGTTTATACAGGGTCACAAACCTCCTCTGGTGCTTGATTCATGTTATATTTTGATC
Source organism: Labrus mixtus (assembly GCF_963584025.1). Lineage (NCBI taxonomy): Eukaryota > Metazoa > Chordata > Actinopteri > Labriformes > Labridae > Labrus > Labrus mixtus. The sequence goes on from NC_083632.1 coordinate 1,351,870, forward strand.
AAAGCACAGCACAGATGTTTCATTTAGACCACAGGGGGACTGTTTGAAAAGGTGGAGGAGGGGGATTATATGTCCTCTTTAAGTTTACTTGAGGGAGATTTGAGCTGGAAAGAGAGAAGCCCCTCACATTTGGACCGCAAATTCAGATTTGTGTTGCACATGTGGACCTCCTCATGTGGGTCAGAGATCAGACAGCTTTCAGTGGCTGTTTGGTCTCGTCTGTCTGCTCCTGTTCTCATGACCTGCATTTCTGTATTGACCCTCCGCTCAACATTTTGGGTCAGCTGAACAACTAAACTAGATCAAATCTCTTAGTTTCCATTGAGGAAATGCTGCAGATGTAGGACTCTGATCAGGGGATTGATTTATAGCAACTGCTCGCACAAAAGGATTTAGGCTCCAACCAAGAATATTTGGTATATAAGAAGGAAACCCGAATCTCTGCATTAAAAGTGTCATTACCAGGGCTCAGATTGCCTAGCAGTTAGGTCGTGACTTATGCTGTAGTTCTCCAAGCGGACGGGTTCAAGTCCAGCCTGTGTCTCCTTCCCCGCATGTTATTCCCTGGTTACTGTATCCATTGTCCTATCCAATCAAAAGACACCAGCGCTGAGTAAAATCACCTACAAGTCCTAAAAATTGTGTTCATGAGGCATCATATATTTCAGGGAAATGCTGATGAATAAAACGTCTAACTGATCTTTCATTATGTTCCCCACAGACTCTTGAAGATGCATAAACAATATACCTCAGTCAGCCCCACCGATGACATCACGGTGAAGACGGAGAATGGACCTCAGCCGAGGAAACATCGATACGTTCGCAAAGAAGGCAGCTGCAACGTCGTGTTCCGCCACGTTCCCGAGGAGTGGCTGCTGTTCGTCACCGACATCTTCACCACCCTGGTGGAGATCAGGTGGAGGGTGATGTTCCTGATATTCGCCCTGTCTTACATCCTCTCCTGGCTCTTCTTCGGCATCCAGTACTGGGTCATCGCCCTCGCTCACGGTGACATCCAAAACCAGACGAACGAAAATCCGTGCATGTACGAGGTGCGGAGCTTCACCGCCGCTTTCCTCTTCTCGCTGGAAACCCAAACCACCATCGGCTACGGCTTCAGAGGGATGTCGGAGAACTGCATGATCGCCATCATCATCGTGACCATACAAGACGTCATCAGCTGCTTCATCGACACGTTCGTCATCGGAATCGTGGTGGCCAAAATGGCGTCGGCTAGGAAGAGGGCGCAGACGGTGGGCTTCAGTACCTGTGCGGTCATCAATCTTCGGGATGGTTTCCTGTGTCTTTCCTGGAGGGTCGGGGACTTCCGCAGGCATCACCTCGTGGAGGGGACCGCTCTCGGCCAGATCGTGCGCTCGACGGTGCACGCCACCGGGAAAATGGACGTGACCTACGAGGATCTGCTCATCCAGCAGAAGTACATCATCCTGGCCACGCCCACCACCATCTCCCACAGGATCGAACCCGGCAGCCCGCTGTACAAGATGAGTCTGGCCGATCTACGGAAATCGGACTTTGAGCTGGTGGTGTCGTTCACCTACACGGACGACTCCACAGGTATACTGCATCAGACCCGGACCTCGTACACCCCTCCTGAAATCCTCTGGGGTCACCTGTTCCAGGAGATGATCCGGGTCAGCAGGAGGCACTACAGGGTGGACTACATGCTGTTCAACCACACCGCAAAGGTTCTGGTGCCGGAGGTCAGTGGCGAGGAGTACGAACACAGGAAGCAGCTGAGGCCCTCCCCCCGACATTCCCCTCGACATTCCCCTCGACCTTCCCCTAGGCATTCCCCTCGCCTTTCACCGAGATCCTCCCCGCGCCCCTCTCCGAAGTCCCCGCAGCGAAATCATGAGGAAAAACTCCTGAAACCTCCGACGGTAACGGTGGAACTTGTAAATGACACCCGCACCGAAGCAACTGTTTCAACATCTCCAGCAGACAGTCGACATCATGACACTTTGACTCTGCCAAATGACATCACGAGTTCAGAGATATAAAAGAAGAACCAGGATGTTGGAGGGGTCCAGACACTGTGCTTTTTTTTTTGGGGGGGGGGGGGGGGGATTTGGATGGTGGTGAATCTAATTAAATGCAGGAAGGTTGACAGTTCTGTAGTCTATGTTTTTCAGCATTCTTTTTGTTTAAAGTGATGCTCCAGCTAAATCTGAGTCTTGAGAACAAAGACCCTTTGTAAGCTTGAAAGGTGACACCCCTCCGTTTCAACCAAAGCTTTACAACCAGCTCATTGGCTAAATATGGGATATTGAAGGAATTGTTAGATATGTTTTTCAGGGGTCAAGATCACATCCTCGAACTTCTCATCAGAAAGATAGTAGCGCTGAAACTCTGGCTACTACAGCAATGCTTTAAGCTTAATGTCGAAGTAGAGAAGACAGCAAACTCTATATGAAAATTGCCAAAATTCTGACGTGTATCATGCATACTGTTTACCATACCCACGTCTCTAGTTTAGCCCGCTAGCTTTATAACAATATCTAATGAGATAGGATTGGTTGCTGTCTACCAAACTGGCCCCTATCCCTATGAAACATTGCATTGGACGCTGACATCATTGTTGCAGAAGAGTTTTTTGGATTTGTCTTTGGGAGCATTTTAACCAGAGTGGTATGCAGGAGCAAGAGCATGGCTCAGGGGGAATTCATTGAGAATGGATAGCGGCGACTAATAGCTCCTGCTATCTGCTTCGACTCAAGGTCCAATTTATGAGGCGCTACTGATATTCACCAGCTAAGGATACAGGTTTTCTGATATTTTGCTGAAAACACAAGTGTCTGGGACTAACCATATAAAGTGAGAGAGCAGTAAATTTTAAAGTTTATATGAATAATTTCTATAATTTATTTTGTTTTAACTACTGTCACTGTTAAGAAGGGTTCAAATTTGAGATACTATCACCATGGGGCATCGGGTCAGGATGCAGGAATTCAACAAGACTTGATTTTTATGTAACAGGTTTATTTCTTTTCAAGTTAGGTGAGTCATAAGGGTAACATAAGACACACATGGGATTGAACATCCATGCTGAAAGACAAAATAAAATACTATTAGTACAATAAACAAGCAAATTACATTACTTTCTGAAAGGAAATAAAGATAAATAAAGTGCTTAGGACAAATTAAAATGGACTAGATAGTAACTAAAAATAGGAGTGAACGCCACCTTACCATTGCTGAACTGCCGCCCCATGTGAGGATGAAAACATGAGTGCAGTCTTAAATAAGGAGTAGGCAGCTGAATTCAATCTAATTAATTAGTGACAGAGTGCAAACAACAACCAATCAAGGGGGAGAGGAGAGAGTGAGAAACCAGGAAGTGTACTAAAGGAGGTGCAGTAGGAAAAGAGAGGAAGTGAAAGGAAACAAATAGTGATCTTTACTACAGTCACATATTGTCCACTTCCACTTCATGTCTACAAACCCCCCAATGATGAGAAAAGTCCATCCTCTCCGTCTTCTGCCTGCTCCACTTTTCAGAAAATGTGTGCTCAAACAGGCCGTTTGGAGATTTTCCCTTCATGACATCACAAAGGGCAGTAGCCCCTCCCCCAGGTGGGTGACACTCCCACAGCTAGGTGTTTGTTCTGCCCTCTGAGTCTGCCTTCTCACCGTAAACAATAGGACATGGAGCGAGAAAGACCGAGTACACCCGAGCCCTTCCAGAGAGGGGGCGTGGTCAGACACAGCTCATTTACATATTTAAAGGTACAGACACAGAAACAGCCTGTTCTGAGCAGGGCTGAAATAGAGGGGTTTATAGACATGATCAAATACAGGATCAGAGTGGATTTAGAACAAGAAACTTCACACACATGATTTGAGGAGCTCTGAGACTTATTTAAACTGAAGAAGAAGAGGAGGAGATGTCACCTTTAATAAAAAATATGAATCTTTTTATGTTCAGGCTGAGGATTGTTCTTTGAAATATTGATTGTAGTATTCATCCTAAAGTAATTGTAGACCTGATTGATAATAATAATAATAGAAGAGGTGTATTTTTAAGTGGTTTGGAAAAGTTTTTGTTTTTTTTACTAAATGTGGAGCTCGTGGTGAAACGTCTTAACTAAAGTGTAAGAATGATGTGATGAATACAACTACACATAAACTTAAAATATAAGTTACTTTTTTAAAGGTAGAGTCAGTAGAAATGTTCATGTAGTTTGTAAACACAATATTCAAACATGGCCCCTCCTCCTGGGTTCATCACCCCCAGAAGCCCCGCCCCCTGCAGGATGTAGTGTGTATGTTTACTGCTTGTAGCTACACTGCAAGCTAACACACGCTAGCACAAGCTAACCATCTGTGTTAGCACCTGCCTGTCCAACAGGAAGCAGACCAACGCCACGTCCACGGGTAAAAGACAACACAATTTATCCCCTTGGTGTTTCCCCTCACTGTGATTATATTTTCTCTTCCTTGCTGTATTCCCCGGTTTGAATCACGTCCAATCACTGAATTGTATCCACTCCTAAACTCACCTGCTGCGCTCTCATTGGCTGGAGGAAAACACACCAGCTCCGCCCAGAAACGTCCCGAGTCAACCAGAACAAAGCAGAACAGTAAAATCCAGTCAGAGGACAGAGTCTCTGCAGAGTCACCACCTCACATGTACGGAGGCCCAGAAGGGACAGCTACTGACTCTACCTTTAAGAGGGATGTCTCTACATCTATTAAGAGTAAATATCAAGATGTTTTTATTTTAAATTTGAGTGGAATTTGAGAGGACTGTCCCGTGTTGTGAGCGTTTGTATGAGAAACATGTAATAAAGTTTTCTTTATGTTTGTGGTGGTTGAATAACATGTTTGGTAAATCGTCAAATGGAGCTTGAGCTTGTATTTTTATTTTCTAGACTTCTGACTCCTCGAAGCGTTTTTACACCTGCAGGTCACACCTACACATTCACACACTGATGGTAGAGGCTTGCCCGAGGACACATCAGACATGAGGCTGCAGGAGCTGGGGATCAAACCCCCTGACCTTCCAGTTGAGAGACGACCGACTCTACCACTGTTCCACAGCGGCCCATAAATACACCGATGGTCATGCTATCCAAAGCCGGTTCAAACCCTCTCACAGATAAACGTATAATGCAGCCTGTGTCTCGTCTCAGACTGTTGACTAATATTTTTTATCCTTTAAAAATGTGCAAACACCAATAAGAGGAAATGTGTCCCAACATTGTCTATAAAATGCCATCAATGAGATTTTAATAAAAATAAATCAGAGAATACCAAAGTAAACCATTTCAACAAAGGGGTTGTTTGTAAATGTCTGCAGTGCATCTTCACCTTCCTCTGATTCTCCTGCAGCTGTCTGACACGGATCCTGTTTCCAGGAAGGCCACTTCCAATCCTCGTAACCCGACAGACAAAAGTAACCAGACGCAGCTTGTTAACGTGCTGCTGTTGTTTGAAACAGTGCGTAATCCCATTAAAAAACACACATTCTTCTCATCCTAGACCCAACATAGATCAATGACGTCATACACACTGTAGCGGCGGCAGCAGGCGGGCACGTGATCAAGACGGCGTGCATTTACTGTGAGGTCTTTATGTGTCTGTCACTCACTGAAGAAAGCCAAATAAAATGGATGCATTTTTATTGGTTGCTCTGCAAACTGTCATCTGATTGGTCTATCAGCGTCCTCTTTGACTGGACACTGTTCTCTATTCCCTCTGGTAATTTTTGTTCTTTGCTTTACAAGACAGAAGTTAAAAAAATAAATATATAAAGAGCAGAAAAAACGAGCATGTGTTTGGACTGTGGGAGGAAGCCGGAGAGAACTCACACATGCACGGGGAGAACATGCAAACTCCACACAGAGAGGCTCCTGTCAGATGGGGATTCAAACCAGGAACCTCCTCACAGAGAGGCTTCAGAGATAACCACTGCACCACCGTGCAGCCCAGCAAAGTGACATGCATAAATTAAATAAATAAAGGAAATAACAGACTCATAAATATTTGTGTTTAATATATTTTTGTGGCAGTGGGTCAGTTTGTATGGACCTGGGTTTGGAACCAGGTAGTCGCCGGTTCAAGTCCTGGTATTGGACACAAACCAAGTATGGTCTGGTTCTGCTAGGTCACTTCCTGCACTGCTGAGGTGCCCTTGAGCAAGGCACCAGACCCCTTACAGCTCAGGATCAGTCCCTGTGAGCAGGACCCTCTCCCAGTTAATGCATGTCCACAGGTCCATTTTGTGCATGTGTGTATTTTGGGCCTGTGTGTGTGTGTGTGTGTGTGTGTGTGTGTGTGTGTGTGTGTGTGTGTGTGTGTGTGTGTGTAGCATGTCCCTCTGTAACAGAGCGTAAACTTGAATTTCCCCTCAGGGATTAATAAAGTATATCAAACTTAAAAAAAAAAAAAAAACTTTGTATTTTTTTTTGTTGCTGTTGTGCCTTCTACAAATGTAAATTTACAGAAAATAATCCATCACTGTATTGTTGTTTTCTGCTCTCTCCACTTTCAGTAACATGAATAATATCACAACATGTTTGAATCCTGCACGCTGCAACTCAGAAGTTACATGAAAAGTTCAGATTCAGCGTCTCCTCCTCCTCCTCCTCCTCCTCCTCCTCCTCCTCTGTCAGCTCCCTGCCTGCACTGCAGAGCTGTGTGTGTGTGTGTGTGTGTGTGTGTGTGTGTGTGTGTGTGTGTGGTTCTAAGTGTTTAATTCCAGTCTCCAGCTCTCCACCTTGTGGTCCACACGCAGCATTGGCTCGTGCATGCGTCGCTCTCTTTATTGCTGGAAATTGGGCATGGAAAGCAAACACACACAACGCACACAGTTCACTGACACAGGTGGCTTGGTCTAAATATATGTGCTGCTATAAATAACCAAAAAGAGAGAGAGAGAGAGAGGGGGGGAAAAAAACTCAGAGGAGGGGGGGCCGGCAGTTCAAAAGTCCGTTTTGGAAAACATGCAGCCCGCGTGCTCATGTTTAGGATGAATTAGTAAGCAGGAAGAATGATTTAGTCAACGGCTTAAAGACAACACGACTTCAGCCTGACCTAAAATTATAGGGCAACAGATGCATAGTCTAAACATCCAGAGCAACTTGATAGCCCAGTGGAGAAAGACAGTCATATCATAATACAGGCATGTAGGCCCTTTATTGAGTGAGTCATTCTTTCCGACAGAACACATTTTCCATACCCACAATAAAAAAAAGTAAGATCTATAAAAACAGCAGATATCACTAAAAAAGAAAAAAACTGGGCTGATCAGAAGTTTTGGTTTGCGTTCAGTAGACAGCAGGTGGCATCGAGCTCAGGAGGCAACTCTCAGAGACGTGATCATCATGAGATTCTTTTTAAGATAAATAAATGTTTAACACTTCTCACCCCTCCCCTCTCTCTAAAAGTTGTAGCTGATGTTTATTTTGATTTTTTTTTTGTTGCAGAGATGTTCACTTTTTCTGCAGAGCTGGAACACCTTTAAGTCATGATTTAACCCCCGTGTTGTTATAAAACTATAATCAGTGTTTAAATGAACAACATTTAAGTGAATTGATGCTGTCCTGATATTTATTTGTGTTTGTTTGAACTCTTTGACCTCCTCCCTCCTGTCGCTCTCTCCCCTCAGATTCAGATGAAACGCGTCGTCGCTCAATTAGCGTCATATTGCCTCCCGTGTTCCGCATGTTGTGTTCTGCGCACATCAGCCGTATTGATCACAAACACGGCATAATTGCGCCTGTTGTCTCATCGCGCTCTCTCTCTCTCTCTCTCTCTCTCTCTCTCCCCCCTCCTCCCCCTCCTCCCCCTCCCCTCTCCGTTGGAGCCGGGGGGCGGGACGTTGCCGGTGTGTGCTGTTTAAAATGCTTTGGGGAAAGTCATCGCGAGGCACATTACAGAGACCGGTCCTCCAGAGATGTGAGGGGAGTTTCATACTTTAGGTTTTTTTTTTCTTTTGCTTTTCGGTCCAAAACAAATAACACGAAGCGGAGATTCCTGTCTGGATTATATTTCATCACACTGCAACAGACCCGGTCCACAAATGAGCAACAGGTAGATTACACGACTCTGAGCAATTACTTTTGATTGTACATGAGATGAGTGCTTTGCGCATGTCTGAAATGTTTACTTTTGGCCAACATGTTGAGTTGGATTAAATTCTCCGTGACGCGCACATTTCCTTCTTTACGCACATCTGCTGCACCAACTTTCAACAAGTGAGCCGCCAGAGGTTTCACTGTGTCCGCTTCAAAATGTCCTAAATGTTAAGATCTGGGTGCGTGTTTGTGATGGCGTGAGTTTAGACTGTAACGTGTCTGTGTGTCTCAGCCTCTGTGTGTGTGTGTGTGTGTGTGTGTGTGTGTGTATGTGTGTGTGTGTGTGTGTGTGTGTGTGTGTGTGTGAGTGATTGCATCAGAAGTCTGCTCCCTTTTTCTCCTCGCACCTGTTAACATTTGTCGCTGGCATGTGGTGCATTCTGAGAGCAGCTCTGTCCGCCTGCTAACAGCCTCTTACTGTTAAAAAAAACCCTCCAAGACAATCTAAGTATAATAACAAAGTCATAACTGGTCCATCCTTTGAGTTAAAGTTACAAACTCAAAGAGGAATCACAGTCTCTTCTCTAAAGTTCAGATTTGACTTCCTCACCTCCTGTGAAAGAAAACATGCTGCGTCAGTTTTTTAAAATGTCAACAAATCAGCCATCATCTGAGTAAGTTTACACACCGCTGGGCAACAGGGCATCGGCAGGTAACAGGGTCAGCAGTGCATGAATTAGAAGCTACTGGCTTCTAATGTTGTTGTGGAACCTGCAAATGTGCAACATCATGTGTAAAAAAAAAAGCCTTGAAGACAAGTTGCATCAGCCGGTTTTTGGATGAAATGAAACTTCATTCTGATGTGTCTTCTGATCCTAAACTTTCTGCCTTTTGAGAGCAAAGATGCATCAAAACACAGAGAACACAGCGAGGCTGCAGCAGGTCAATTTAGTCTCTGTTGCTATGACAGCCCAAAACTAATGAGTGGTGTTTTAGTCTTAGTGCCGGGAGAATCCTCGCAGGACGGCTATTATTGCAGCATGAGAGGTGAAATCCCAGAGGAGCCTCCGAGAGTCAACAAGCTGCTGTGCCTCTCTTCTGCACAGAGACGGAGACGCAGCTCGCACTTTAGAAGCTTCTTCTCTGAAGTAACAGAGTAGTAACACGAAACACGTGAGGGAGCATGAGGTCAGGTTTCTAACAGACCATGATAAATGTTTGCATCATATTCAGCATTAAAGCTCGATGAAGCTTTGATTCACTTTATGTAACATGTTCTGCTTTTGTCATGTTCTGAGTCTTGCAGCAAATTATTTAAAAAGCTGACAGATAGATAGATAGATAGATAGATAAACAGATAGATAGATAGATAGATAGATAAACAGATAGATAGATAGATAGATAGATAGATAGATAGATAGATAGATAAACAGATAGATAGATAGATAGATAAACAGATAGATAGATAGATAGATAGAAACTTTATTGATCCTGAGGGAAATTCAAAGCATCCAGTAGCAGGTTACAAAGACATGACATGAAACATTTCTTACAAATTAAACACAAACCCCCCCCCCCCCCCCCCCCCCCCCCCCATACATATATATTAACCTGAAAAAAAGATTTAAAGAATACCCCTAGATGAAACAAATTTTTTAAGCAATGTTTAAAAAGCAGAAAATTATCCAAAAAAACAGACATTTAATAACAGCCAGCAAATTATCGGCTTGCAAAGTTTAAAATAAAGTCAAACCGTGCGTCCATGGGATTCTGTAGAAACGCTGTAACCCACAATCCAGGAAATAATCAAGTCAGGGGCCGATCGAGCCAAGGAAAACAAGTCCACTTTGTAAAATGACCAATAAGGGGACCTAAAGGGCGATCACAGGGCGGACTCTCAGTGCAAGTTGAAAATGTCACATCAGGGTTAAATATCTCTGTTTTTCATTCGTCATCACTGGATGAAATATTGTTGGCACAGCCGGGCCCGAGCTCGTCTGACCCCGGGTAGAAAGAGAGTCGATGGGTTTTTCTCAGGCTGCATGCTCGCCTCGACTCCGTTCAGTTCTGACAACTCAAAGACGAGTTGTTGCTTTGATGCTGAAGAAAAACATGAAGAGTGTTTCCATGAAGAATTTAATCAGAATCAGAATCAGAATCAGGTCTTTCATAGTCTTTCTGTATAATGTGCTATAGTTACCTCAAATACATACTTTGTTTATTTCTTTTTGTAACTCGTTGAACGGCCAAGCTGAGTTTGTGTTGTCTAGTTGTCTCCTTTTCTTTGTTTTTACTTAAAACTACTCTTAAGAACCCGTCGGACATATATCTGTACGTCTCAAAACTCTATAAAAAAAGTTGGAAAAAAAAGAATCAGAATCAAAATCAGAATCAGAATCAAAATCAAAATCAGAATCAGAATCAGAATCAAAATCAGAATCAAAATCAGAATCAAAATCAGAATCAGAATCTGGGTTTATTGCCGAGTACATTTACACATCCAAAGAATTTGACTTGGTGATTTGGTGCTAAACAAGCAGAACTAATTGAAGTTACTTGACTAACCGACGTCTTCTGTTTGTTTTCAAAGCAGATGAACCCGATGAGGTCCAATCAGCTGATGAAGGAGGAGTGACCACCTCGCCCTCACCGCTCCACCGAGAGAGGGTCCAGCGAGGCTCCAGCCCCGCCCTCGCCTCGTCACCATTTCTCCTCCGAGCCGGTCCCCCCGCCGCGTTTCAAAACTGTTTCTCCAACGCGTCTTCCAGAAACTCGGACTGTTTTCCAGAGCAGACGCAGCACAGCCCTCCCCGACTGAGGTGATGGGAAGCGTGCGAGCCAGCCGCTACAGCATTGTGTCATCAGAGGAGGACGGCATGAAGCTCGCCACCATGGCGGTGCCCAACGGCTACGGGAACGGCAAGGCCAAGGTGCAGACGAGGCGCCAGCCGCAGAGCCGCTTCGTCAAGAAGGACGGCCACTGCAACGTGCAGTTCGTCAACGTGAGCGAGAAGGGCCAGCGCTACCTCGCCGACATCTTCACCACGTGCGTGGACGTCCGCTGGCGCTGGATGTTCATCATCTTCTGCCTCGCCTTCCTCCTCTCGTGGCTCTTCTTCGGCTGCGTCTTCTGGCTCGTGGCCATCTTCCACGGCGACCTGGAGAGCGACGGGCAGAAGTGCGTCTCCAACGTGGGCAGCTTCACCGCCGCCTTCCTCTTCTCCATCGAGACGCAGACCACCATCGGCTACGGCTACCGCTACGTGACGGACGAGTGCCCCGTCGCCGTCTTCATGGTGGTCTTCCAGAGCATCGTGGGCTGCATCATCGACGCCTTCATCATCGGCGCCGTCATGGCCAAGATGGCGAAGCCCAAGAAGCGGAACGAGACGCTGGTGTTCAGCCACAACGCCACGGTCGCCATGCGCGACAGCAAGCTGTGCCTGATGTGGCGCGTGGGCAACCTGAGGAAGAGCCACCTGGTGGAGGCGCACGTGCGGGCGCAGCTCCTGAAGTCGCGCACGACGGCGGAGGGCGAGTACATCCCCCTCGACCAGATGGACATAGACGTCGGCTTCGACAGCGGCGTCGACCGCATCTTCCTCGTCTCGCCGATCACCATCGTCCACGAGATCAACGAGGACAGCCCCTTCTACGACGTGAGCCGGCAGGACCTGGAGAGTCTGGACTTTGAGATCGTGGTCATCCTGGAGGGCATGGTGGAGGCGACCGCCATGACCACGCAGTGCCGCAGCTCCTACGTGGCCGGCGAGATCCTCTGGGGCCACCGCTTCGAGCCCGTGCTCTTCGAGGAGAAGAGCTACTACAAGGTGGACTACTCGCGCTTCCACAAGACGTACGAGGTGCCGAGCACGCCGCTGTGCAGCGCCCGGGACCTCGCCGAGAAGAAGTACATCCTCTCCAACTCCAACTCCTTCTGCTACGAGAACGAGATGGCGCTGGAGAGCAAGGAGGACGCCGACGAGGGGAACGGCGGCAGCGTGGGGCCCGACGGCACCCAGACGGACAACATCTCGGAGAACGAGCACAGCCAGGCCACGGTGCCCCTCGAGCCGCGGCCCCTCAGGCGAGAATCAGAAATATGACTCATCAGGACCTCAGACCTCTTTGTGAGAGGGATCGTCTAGAACCCGCCTCTCTGCTCCTGAAGGCGCCGCGAGCCGAGCCGGGGGCCTCGGGGGTAGAGGACGAGCGGTAAATGGTACTGCTGCTGTGGGAAGCGGCGAAGGTTTTAGGACTTTGTATGTAAAGGTCAGCTTGAACTTTGACCTCATACAGTATGACAAAACATAAGCACTACGATCATGGACCATGTGCAAACTGCAGGACGGATTCTCCATGAAGTCCCCGAGAATGTGTGCTCTGGTGACTGCAACATGACAGAGAGGAGGAGGGGGGGAGGGGGAGGAGGGGGGAGACGACTTGAAAATTGCAGGCATGTCTCAGTTTGTTTGTCCGGCATGAACAAGACGCTCCGAGACAGGAGGAGCGTTTGATACAAGATGTTCTGATGTGCTGCTAGAAAATAGTCGAATAAAAAAACAATCTGTGTTTTTTTTTTTTTTGTAGAACCAAAGAGACATTAAAGGTTAGATGTCTGAGGGGGGGGAAGGGGGGGGTGGGGGGGGAGACGGTACAAGTAGAGTATTTGTTCAGGAGCTGGTCTCACCGAAGACATGGCAGAATGTTTTTCTATTCTGTACGCATCTTCTCCCTTTTGACACTTTCCTCTCTGACTTGACAGCACTGATTTCTGATCTTTTTGCTTTTTTTTTTTTTTTTTGCAATGCTGGGGTTTTCGGGGTTCATCGCTGGTTAGACCGATAGAAACATGCCTGCTCGTGGTCAAGAGAGCGGGGGGTAGTATTAATGACATCACACTGACGGAGAATCTTTAATTTAAACAAAGAGCGGGGGATGTATGAGAATCTGAATGTTTCTTAAAAGTGCTGCTATGATGTTGCTTTTGTTTTTTGTTTTTTTGATAAAAAATGCCAAAGAGTATTGTTATCATAGTTATAGGTTGCTTTTTTAAAAAAACACCACCTGGCTCGATTTGGTACAAAGAGGTAGAATGTTTTAGTTTTTTTTTTTTTTCATGAATGTGTGTACAGTTTATCGTTTTTTTTTTTTTTTACTTCCTTATCTCGAGCCACGTCAACAAGCCTTAACGTTGGAAGTGAACTGGAGCAAAGTGGTGACGGCTTTACTGTAGAAGAGAGCTCGGACTTTTTTTTCTGCCAAGCTCGATCCAAAAAGTAGTCCGGGGTCTGGGTTCATACTTTGAGGAGTGTCACTCCTAAGAAACTCGATTCTTGAGGCCACACCAAAAGTTTGAAGTGCCAAAAAGATCCGATTTTAGAGAACTAACAAACATGTCTGACGTCTGAATCAGAAAACGGTGTTATGATTAGAGAGAAATCTTCAAAAGTAAAACAATCCGACTGCCACGTTTGCCTCGTGCAGCTTTCTGCAGACTTCAGTTTCCTTCCCCGTCACCACTGCTCCTGTTTCACCTGAGAACCCAGATGTCGTCCAAACGTACTGTAACCCCGGCTGATGAAGGTGCACTCACTGCACGAGAGTTTGCATCAATACAAATAAACAGAGAAGTGACAGCAGACCTGACGTGTGTAAATACCTCCCTGACCCCCTTTTTGTTGCAGTTCTTTTGTATCAGTCTTCCAAATGTTCTGCAAAACAACGGAATGTACAGTTTTCGTATTAATGTTATTATTATTATTATTATTATTATTATTATTATTAATATTGTACATGATATTATATTGCTCCTTTTTCAATAAAAAGTCTGTGGACAGTCAGAAACCTGCTGTGTGGCTCCTCATGCATCATGTTCAAAGGTGTTTCTTGTGGGCCCGCCGATAAGACGCCGTAGTCGCCGGTTGGAATCCGACCTCGGAAGGAAGGAAACTAAACTCCTTCTCTGTAGAACCAGATACCTGTCAGACTATGCGGAAACAACATAAACCCACTACTTCATCAACCATCGCTTTGTTTAAGCAACCAAGAAGTGAAGGACGCTTCACGCCCTGAGGGAACACTCAGAGAAACTTTAATGAACATGCAGACTCAGGCCTGTTGATTCTCTCTGGGCTGTGAAGGTCTCAGATAAAAAAAACTGCTAATAAGGATGTAAAGATGAAACACAAACTCATGATAAATCGGGGCCCCTATGTTCCCACAGGGTAGGGTTAGGGTTAACTGATACAAATTCATGAAAAAGGAAATGTGGGAACATAGGCACACTCCCGATAAATCGATTCAAAGGTGTCAAGGTTCACATCGGTGCTCTGAAAAATGAATCTCATTAACATGGTGAGAGTCAGCAGCTGCAGAGCAAAGATTTATAAATTGAGGACTCTCCACCGTCTTTTAAAATCGGAGGTGTGGAAGCATTTAGGCTTCAACAAGACATCAAATGAAAGAGGTGAGAAGATAACAGACGAGATTAAAAACTGTGTGCAAATATTAGAAGAAGACAGAGAACTACACAAACAGAACAACCAACACGATGCAGCGTTTAATCGACAGCACAGCGAGAAGCTCCAATCATCTCCACTTGTTAAAAAACACATTAAAAGGTCAAACCACACTGACAAGCTGGTCTGCAGCCACTAAAAGGATATTTTACAGTTATCATTTGTCTTCAATCTCATTTTGTAAAATAAATCCTGGGTGATTTATGTGATCATGGTGCATCCCTAATTATTACAGAATAACACGAGGACACTGGCTGTTCTCTAATCTGGATTCTCTCATTCATTCATCACAACATTCATCGCTGTAACAAACAAAAAATCACAACTATGCAGAGTCAAAGGAATGACAGTCTGTGTTGGTGTTTGTATCAGCTGACCAGGTGACATCACTGCATCATCTTTCACCCGTTAGTCGACCTTGGTTTGGCGTTTCCTTCTTCTAACTAAAGAATCAAGGAACATCTTCTTTTTTATTTTTTTGCAGGCGACTTCAATTAAAAGTCAAATGATACCCGGCATCACCAAAGATCAGTACGGATCTACAATCCAGACTGGACTCGTTCCAGCTCTATGAAAGGGCACTGGATGGATGGCCTAGCGGTTATGTTTAGCGCCCCATGTACAGAGGCAAAAGGCCTCCTGTGGGTTCAAATCCAGTCCCATCTCTCTGCTGCATGTCGCCACCCCCCCCTCCCCCCAACATCCCCCGCCCCCCCCCAGTCAAAAGGCCCGAACATAGAACTCGTAAAAAAAGAACATTTTTTTTAAAGGAAGAAGGAAACAAATGCAAAGAGAGACAAGATGCTGCTGCAGATAAGTGTGTGACAGATTTCAGACGAGGAAATGTTTACGTCCTTTTGTTTTCTTAACCTCCTTTACTTAAGTTACATCGACCTCGATATGAGAGGAGCCTGTGAAACAAAGTGCACACACAAAAAAAAAAGAGCATCAAGAAGAAAATCACCTGTTAGAACCAATCAGCAACCTCCGAGGGGTCGACGTGTGAAGCTGATGCAGAAATGCAAAATCCTGCAGTTCATCAAGTGTCCACTAGTCATCACTTATTTAGTCGCTGAGTCGTGAAAAATCACTTAATATGAAGCACAACGACAACGCTGTGGCTCCTAAAGATACACTTATTTATTTGCTAAATGCATTGAAGAACAAAACGTTTCAAACCCGACCTGATGAAGAGCCCGGTCAGTCTTCAAACATTTTCTTCTTTAACACATTTAGCAAATAATAAAGTATTTCTTTGGGAGACACAGTGTCACTTGTGACGTCAGACCCTCGAGGATCTGAAGGATCGGATTCAATTTTGCATTCATGGTTGCAGCTTGGTTCCAAGGTCCAGAAAGAAAACTAAAAAAAGGGGGACAGGACTTTCTCTGTCGGAGCCTCCAGACTTTGGAACGGCCTGTCAGAGGAGGTCAGACCTGCGGATTTTGATTTTATGAACGATACGTGTTCTCCATAGTTAGGCGTGTAGCTGACCTGATTGACAGGTGGGCGCGGTGTAACGGTTTGTCAGGAGGTTTAAAACCCGCCTCAGCTCCAGCTCTCAGCCTGTCGTTAGGTTGACTGAAAGTTAGACTGAGACAGCATTTCCAGCATGGAGACCGCCATCGATGGGACTCCAGCGCCCCCTGCAGGAACAGACGGGGGACGTCACTCAGACTTCAAACATGAATATTTACAGTCTCTGGTTTTGTAACTCAAATGGGAAACGATAGAATCAAGCCGATTTTGTGGCACGCTGTCAGGACCGGCTGTAAGAAGCAAAGAAGTGGTGTCTGAACCTTTGAGTGACATCTGTAGATCTGAAGAGCGAACACATACTTCATGGCATGTTGAGCTGAATAAACCGGTTTAAGATGAACGACAGACGTTTTGGATTTGATGAAACTCGTTCTGAAGCGTCTGCTGCTGAGAAAGAAGCAGAAGGAAAAAGGAAAAACACTAGTTTTGACTTCCACCGCTCCTCTCCTCTCCTGCTGCTCGCCGGCAGAGGAAGAAAAAAAAAAAAAAAAAGAAAAGCTGGACATGAAACCGACTGAATGGAAAATTCCTCGGTTTACCATTAAGGAAGAGTGACACTAATGTCAACTTCTGATGTCAGAACTCCGTTTGAGCTTTGAACATGATGCTTCTGTGTGTGTGTGTGTGTGTGTGTGTGTGTGCCTGAGTGTGTGTGTGTGTGTGTGTGTGTCCATTCATCTCGCATAAAGCAGTTACGGTATCTGATGAATCTCGAATCATTTTGAAAGAGGAAGAGAGAGAAAATGAGTCAGACTCGTTTGCAGTCGCTCATTATAATCAGGATCTGTGTTTCATATTTCCTCCATGAGACATTATTTGAAATCACAACAGAGAAATAAAAGACAAACACACGAGTCGAGCGTCCAGAAGAAGAAGAAGAAAAAAAAAAAAAAAACGCGCCGGAGCGGTCTGTGGGTGGCACGGCAGAAAAAAAAAAAAACCCACCTCTTTGTATTTATTTAATTGGAAACAAAAGGCGTTTGTCCGAGCGCAGAAGGTGGCACCGCTTTGTCCACTGGAAAGGGTGGGAAAGTAAGGAGTAACCATCCGGTCACACCATTTAATATTTCATTTATTTATTGAATTATTAATGTAAAAAGTTTGCGACCAGGAAAGGCACATTGAGGTGACTTCCTGTCCGAGGGGAAGAATAGTGGCACATTGTGAAGCAGTGTGGCAGCAGCTTCGTTTTCTTGCTGTAGGTGAACGTCTGTGTTCCTATTGTGCAGCTCTGTTTATGAAAACAATAACTCTGTGTACGAGCCCAGTAAACATCCAAAGGTAAATGTTAGGGCCATGCTTCCATTATTCCTGTGTAAACCCCCCTGAGATATCATATCCAAACTGTTTACTCTTCATCACTATTTATTTGTGTTTTTCCACATCGTGCTGCACAGCTGATCGAGGCCTCAGAGCTGCAGCCGTAAACCTGAAAAAAACAAAAAAAAACAACAAAGCCCGAGCACAAACACAAACACAATCTGCGCTCCTGAACTATAACCGGAAACCGCTGGCTTTCATGGAAGAGCTTCTGGGAACCCTGACGTTCAAACGGGCCCCAGCTCTGCTCCAAGAACCTGTGATCCTCCGAGTGTTTGTGTCGTCTGGCTGAAGTCTTCCTGCTTCACACGGACCCCCATCCCCCCCCGCCCCCTCTCCCCCCGCTCGGCCAGACGACAACAGAGAGAAGCAGCTCAGACGCTTCCACACACGGGGGAATCAAACAACACGATGAAGCCCTTGGCCCCGCTTCACCGTGAGTTATTACCCATCTGGACCGAGTGGAAATTCTGACTTCCTAAATGTAATATCATAACGCTAATGACGACATGTTCGGTGACTTCATGCGTCAGTTTGAAAAATCACTTTTCCTCCTGTGTTTGAAACTCTTTTCCACAACAAAAAGGGGCAGCACAATAACGGGAACACAGATATTATCGGGAATCATCTGGGGACAGAGAGAGACCGCCGTCCGATGAATGTGGATGAAGGGAAACCTGAGAAGCAGGTAAAAAAAACAAAAAACAAAGAGGAACATGAGCAGCTCTTTGGTTCTGTTTGGAAATCTGTTGAAGAAAGATCGTATGAAACATGGACGTGGGGGCGCAGGTAGCCTGGTGGTTTGTGTGCAGAGGCTAGACTCCTTCAGGCGGGCGACCCGGGTTCAAATCCGACCTGTGGCTCCTGTCCCGCATGTCATTCCCCTCTCTCTCTCTCGCTCCCATATCTGACCCTGTCCACTGTCTTATCTCTCAAATAGTCACCAAAAAAAACAAAAAAAAACATGGACGTCTCCTCAGTGACGTCAGCCTTTGGCTTCTGAAACACAGTTTTGAAGCTGAATGATGGTGGTCGCTAGAGAAGGGTAGATTTACTCACCAGTACCCATCCCAAGTGGTCGCCATACTGGAAATGCCGTCTCAACCTAACTTTTGGTAAATCTAGTCCACCCCCCTACAGGGTGAGACAACAAAGACATAAATTATTCAGACCGTCTGTTTTGAAGCAGACTGTAAACATGTTCCTCTCTGCTGTTAAAAGTAGGCCGGTCCCCGACTCAGGATTCACATAGTCCAGCCTGATTTGTGTTTTTGTTGTTGTTGTTTTTTGCGCTCATTGATCCACATTCTGCACAAACAGTCATGAACCCCCCCCCCCCCCCCCCCCCCACACAGCTGGAGTGGAGTGATCCTTGTGCTCGAGTATTTAACTATAAGGGGGCACCGCTAGCAAAAATAGCTTTTTTGAATTTGTGCGACCTGCGGACTTTTTTGCAGCCAGTTTCAAGTGGACACTCGAGGTACTGCAGGTTGTTCCTCTTTGGCTTCTTCTTTTCAACACCAGAGGTCACCGCTTTTTCAAAATCTATTTCTTAAAATAATGCGAGAGTTTTAAAGCTCCTGTGAGAAGCTTTCAGTTTTGTGTTGATTATGGCGCCCCCTGTGGACAAAGTGGAAAACTACATTTCAGATAGCAGACGCTTTGGTCCGAGGGGACGAGTGAGAACAACACAAACAAGGATCTAAAGAGGAGGAGACAACATCAGAAAGTACTAACAAACTGCTTTTTATACTTTTATTGTAATGAATTATTCAGTAAACTTCTGTGTGTGTGTGTGTGTGTGTGTGTGTGTGTGTGTGTCTGTGTGTGTGTGTGTGTGTGTGTGTGTGTGTGTGTGTGTGTGTGTGTGTCTGTGTGTGTGTGTGTGTGTGTGTGTGTGTGTGTGTATGTGTGTGTGTGTGTGTGTCTGTGTGTGTGTGTGTGTGTGTGTGTGTGTGTGTGTGTGTGTGTGTGTGTGTGTGTGTGTGTGTGTGTGTGTGTGTGTGTGTGTGTGTCTGTGTGTGTGTGTGTGTGTGTGTGTGTGTGTGTGTGTGTGTGTGTGTGTGTGTGTGTGTCTGTGTGTGTGTGTGTGTGTGTGTATGTGTGTGTGTGTGTGTGTCTGTGTGTGTGTGTGTGTCTGTGTGTGTGTGTGTGTGTGTGTGTGTGTGTGTGTGTGCTCTCTGAGGGCTTCTCCAAACACATCATAGTGTCCTCCAATCACATCCAATATCTAATATTTAAAAAGACCACAGACATGTGGATCAGGAGTGACAGACGAGCCAGGAGAACTTGTCGTCTTTTCAACAATAATAATAACGATAATAGAATCGTGTGTATCTCCGCCTCGCTTGGCCTGCAGGGAGACGGTGGAATTTTCCAAAAGATCTGTTCATCCAGAGGTCTCTAAACGCCTCGCTGCCTCGCTGCCTCTCGCTGGAGCTGAGCTTTGAAGCCCCGCCAAGCGAGGTCGACCTGACTTTGAAGAGACGCCAAAACACTGTCCCCCGCCGCAGACCCCCGAGCCCCCTGTCAACAGATAATCGTTTTCAACTCAACCCAAAACCTTCTTTTTCACATCCGTTGAAATTTTCCCCCCTCATTGATGATATTTTTTTTTAAATCAGTTTTTTTTTTTTTTGCAGACCCCGCTGCACGAGCCCCGGAGTTACAGACATGCATCGCATTGGTGACATTATTTTGGCCGAATGTGGAGCAGGATGAGTGCTTTGTCGCGTCTCTGGTTTGTGCTGTCAACACACAAGGTCAAAGTCAAAGTCAGAGGAAGCTCACAGAGAGAGAGTGAAACGAGTCGCTGCACTAAAAGTGTTGAAAAAGTTCTATTTCAAAGTCTCCCGGACGCTGCAGAGTTTCAGAGTGTCCTCACTTCCTCTTTGATTAAAATCACAAATCTCTGCAGCAGCATGCGCAGCAGAGTTCTACTTCTAAACAGGTTACACAGAAGTTTACTAAACAATATGTTCGCTGTTATGTCACATCTTCAATAATTCAGCAGCCTTCCTGACGCTTCTCCTGTGTTGTCCTCTTGGAAAGGCAGAATTAGATTCTGTTGTTGCTGCTGACCAGATGATTCATATCCCCCAAAGAGGTGTCTCCATTTCCTGCATCTGCTGGCTGGCAGAGAGGCCACACACACACACACACACACACACACACACACACACACACACACACACACACACACACACACACACACACACACACACACACAGACAAACACAACAAAACACCCGAGGACTTCAGGAGGTTTTCATTCATAGATGCCATAAGAAGCTAACTTCTGAGTCTCTTAAGAAGTTGAGCTAAAATAAAGATTGTAGTAAAAACTGTGAGTATGAGGCACAGGGCCAGAACATGTTGTGTTTATTTTTCTGGTAGCAGAAAAAGTTACATCGCTGCCTGTCGACCTCCAGTTTGCACTCATTATGAATTCATGCAGGCAGGGCGCCGATGGCCTAGTGGTTAGTTTCAGTGCCCGGCATGTACAGAGTCTAGGGCGCAGATTTCCAATCCGACCTGTGGCTCCTTTCCTCGTTTCATTTCCCCCTCTCTCTCTGTTTCTGATATCTGACTCTATCCACTGTCCTGTTTCTACAATAAAGGCATAAAAAGCCCCCCCAAAAAATCATGCAGACATGTGGACGCCCCACACCAACAGCTTGACACAGACCGAAACCTAAAGGTGGGAAGATTCAAGATTCAAGATTTGTATTTGTCACATGGTCATACAGATGTGCAGTGAAATGTAAAGACTGTTCCACAAGACCATGCAGTAAACACTCAAATTATTATATTATATTATAATATATTATTATATATTAAATTATAGAATAATGTAAACAGTGTAAAGTGTCAGTGTGTAAAAAAACAGGTTAAAAAAAAAGGACAAAAAGAAAGGAACATCGATCGCCTTTAATTTATTTACTTTTAGATTTATTTTTGGGACAGTGGGTAGAGTCAGAAATCAGGGCAGGAGAGAGAGTGGGGGAATGACATGCAGGAAAAAAGCCAAAGGTCGAATTCTGAACACGGGGCCACTCGGCCAGTGGCGCCCCATTTTGTCATTTCATTAAGGTAGTAACTGTTTGGAGCCGCCGACGCTTTCCCTGAGCCCCCCGGAGCTCAAATATAAAGGAACACTTACAACATGGCGGCACGCTGTAGCTCCAACAAAAAAGCACCAACACACATCTATACATCCCCTGCATTCATGTGTAACCATGGTTACCAACGTATTTCCTTCAAAGAGACTTCATGTGTACAGTTTCCTGCTGAATGCTCATATCGCTTTTTTGTTTTTTTAAATCCTCCCCAAAGGCGACTTGTCAGGGTGATTATTAATCATTAATATTTAAAGATAACCCCCCTCGGGGATCACCCAATATAACTTAAATGCATACCAGGCATAGTTTGGGGGGGTCATTTTGGCGAGACCCCCCCCCCCCCCCCCCCCCCTCCCCGATGAGGCTGGGTCTGTTTTTGAAACAGAGTCGGGGTTAAACCTCCTCCTGACCCCGGCACATGCAGGCTAACCTTGACCTTCATGGTGGCGGGGCGGGCCGAGGTTAACGGAACACTGTGGGATGATGGGGTGGGGGGTGGGGGGGGGGGTCTGGTTAGGTGCAGAAACCTGAGCATGGCAGGGGGTTTTACTGTTTGACAGATCAGGTTCTTCTGATCATATTTAGCTCACAGGGATTATTCTCTCTTCATGCAGACGAGGAGAATGTCAGAGACGTGTCGGGACACAAAGCCACCTGTCGGCTGGGACGACGCCTGTGAGACAACGAGCAGGGACAAGACATGATGCATGAGTCTACACCTGATGCAGAGACACATGGCTCACTGAGGAATGACACAGTCACCACCACACATGTACGGAGGCCCAGAAGGGACAATGGAGCAGCTTCATCTGTATTTTATTTTGAAGGAACAAAGCTGCTCACTCTGTCTTTAAGTTGTGATAAAATGCTTTTGACTGTGTTGACGATGTCAGAGCTGCACCGCTTTGGATGCTTTCTGCTTCTCAACTAGCAAGGCAGAAAAACTGCTCGGGGCCCCGGGGCCTCCAGCGCTGACAAAGTTTAAACCACAGCAGGGGCTCAAAATATGCAAAGTTTGCAATGACAGTAGAGAACCTTCCTAAGGGGGAACCATGTGAGAGCACTCAAAGTAAAGACTGAATATTGCTCGTCTGGCGCTAAATATGGGGATGAGACACGTGATGGCAGTTTGAGGGGCCTCTGTGCATTTTTGCTTGGGGCCCCATCAGGCTCACATTTAGAGCTGTAACACCCAGGGTCGGTTCTCGCCATTTTTGCACCCAATGCGAGATTACTAGAACAGAACAGAATAGATGTTTATTCCCATTTGCACAGGTACAGGACAGTACAGGTACATTGGAATTCTTGTGCGTTTCTCCCTGAGTCAGCTTCTACAAAAAAGTTAAAATTATATATAAAATAGAGAAAAAAAGAGGAGAAAAGTACAAAAAAAGTAAAAGTAAAAATAAATAAGTTGTAGTAGCAGCTAAATGATTTAAAATAAACTGTACAGAAGTTATACACTGTATTAAAGCAAAGATATAATACAAAACAAATAACAAAGGGGAACACTGAACAATGAGATGAAAATATAAATATGTTTTCTTGTCTACTATTACTCCAGCCCCCCATCATCACGATGTCACCTTAGAGTGAAGTTAATAAATGAACTCATGTTCCAACAACAGTATTTCTGCTGCAGAGTATCAGACTTTAAATATTGCATGACATATCTGCTCTTTAAAGTTTACAGATGTTGATCCAGGAGCGAGTTGTGTTTCCCAGTTCATGGAACAAACCGCTCCGCTAGCAGGATGTAAAAAAAAAAATTCTTTCAACAGAAAAAAAAAACTGAGAATGAAAAGCGTTAAAACAAACACTGGTTTGCTTCACCTGTTTGAAGAATGCAGCTAACGGACTCGGTGGACCCCACAATACAGGTTTCTGAGCCGAAGCAGCAGCAGTTTGTTCAACAAATTCCTGCTCTGATCCTCCTATTATCCCCCCGATCAAACCCCCCACCAGAGTGTCAGGTTGGCAAAAAAGCCAAAGAATGCGAGCGATGTGATGGAGCCCCGTTACACCGGAGTCATTTTGGACTTTTAGTGGCCCGACCACAACAGGGGTGACAACTTTTCACAGAGGGTGAAAAGTACACAAGCAGAGATCTGCTGCCTCATCTCACACACACACACACACACACACACACACACACACACACACACACGGCCAATTAGGAAGCGTTCCCATCATCATCATCATTACGAGGCTGAATCATTTAGACAATTTAATCTGGCCTCGCTTGTTCTTTTTTTAGAGCAGAACACAAACACAAAGAGCACAAACAGCAACAAATCAAATCACAGCTCCTCTCCTCTCAGAGCTGCAGGACGAGAGAGAGAGAGTGGCATGAACGAGTGAATGTGAGTGTGAACATCAGGATGAATCCCACCACGCTCCTACATAAAGGTCATCTGAGGTCTGATGTATGGGGGGGGGGGGGGGCCCGCGTGTGAAACCGGGTTCATTGTCTTTGCTCCTCCTAAAAGCTGGACTCTGACAGTTAGTGTCCTGTGTGCAGCTGCTGGAAGGTTAAATTCAAGTTGTGTAATGTTTGAAGGCTGGAGATCGACTGAACGGCGGAGTTAGGAGTTAGGAGTTCGGAGTTAGGAGTTAGGAGTTAGGAGTTCGGAGTTATGAGTTCGGAGTTCGGAGTTAGGAGTTAGGAGTTCGGAGTTCGGAGTTCGGAGTTAGGAGTTCGGAGTTCGGAGTTAGGAATTCGGAGTTCGGAGTTTGGAGTTAGGAGTTAGGAGTTAGGAGTTCGGAGTTATGAGTTCGGAGTTCGGAGTTTGGAGTTAGGAGTTCGGAGTTATGAGTTCGGAGTTCGGAGTTAGGAGTTAGGAGTTAGGAGTTCGGAGTTCGGAGTTCGGAGTTAGGAGTTCGGAGTTCGGAGTTAGGAGTTCGGAGTTCGGAGTTTGGAGTTAGGAGTTAGGAGTTAGGAGTTAGGAGTTCGGAGTTCGGAGTTTGGAGTTAGGAGTTCGGAGTTATGAGTTTGGAGTTCGGAGTTAGGAGTTAGGAGTTCGGAGTTATGAGTTAGGAGTTAGGAGTTAGGAGTTCGGAGTTATGAGTTCGGAGTTCGGAGTTTGGAGTTAGGAGTTCGGAGTTATGAGTTCGGAGTTCGGAGTTTGGAGTTAGGAGTTAGGAGTTATGAGTTCGGAGTTCGGAGTTAGGAGTTAGGAGTTCGGAGTTATGAGTTAGGAGTTAGGAGTTAGGAGTTCGGAGTTATGAGTTCGGAGTTCGGAGTTTGGAGTTAGGAGTTCGGAGTTATGAGTTCGGAGTTCGGAGTTAGGAGTTAGGAGTTCGGAGTTCGGAGTTCGGAGTTAGGAGTTCGGAGTTCGGAGTTAGGAGTTCGGAGTTCGGAGTTTGGAGTTAGGAGTTAGGAGTTATGAGTTCGGAGTTATGAGTTCGGAGTTCGGAGTTAGGAGTTAGGAGTTAGGAGTTCGGAGTTATGAGTTCGGAGTTCGGAGTTAGGAGTTAGGAGTTCGGAGTTCGGAGTTCGGAGTTAGGAGTTCGGAGTTCGGAGTTCGGAGTTAGGAGTTCGGAGTTCGGAGTTCGGAGTTCGGAGTTAGGAGTTAGGAGTTCGGAGTTATGAGTTCGGAGTTCGGAGTTCGGAGTTAGGAGTTAGGAGTTAGGAGTTCGGAGTTACGAGTTAGGAGTTCGGAGTTCGGAGTTATGAGTTCGGAGTTAGGAGTTAGGAGTTAGGAGTTCGGAGTTAGGAGTTAGGAGTTAGGAGTTAGGAGTTAGGAGTTAGGAGTTCGGAGTTAGGAGTTAGGAGTTAGGAGTTAGGAGTTCGGAGTTCGGAGTTAGGAGTTAGGAGTTAGGAGTTTGGAGTTAGGAGTTCGGAGTTCGGAGTTAGGAGTTAGGAGTTAGGAGTTAGGAGTTCGGAGTTAGGAGTTTGGAGTTCAGAGTTCGGAGTTAGGAGTTCTGAGTTCGGAGTTAGGAGTTATGACTTCGGAGTTCGGAGTTAGGAGTTCGGAGTTAGGAGTTCGGAGTTACGAGTTACGAGTTACGAGTTACGAGTTACGAGTTAGGAGCGGCCTCGTCATAACAGCAGCACCGACTGGAGCGTAGCCGGCGATCATATTTTGGTGGATGACGTCAAACAGAAGCTGCTGCTCTCTCCTGATGTTCTGCTGTCAGGGAGGTTTGTCCTGCTGCAATGCATGCTGGGAGAAAATGTGTCTTCTTAGGAATAAAGTTAGGGATACTTCAGACTTTTCCTAAATGATTGCCAACGCACGTTTACAAGATTAAGAGTGCACCTTTAAGAACCATTAAATGTGTGACCACTTTCAAATTAATGAGTAAATCTATATTATTTTTGGGGTGAGAAAGTTTCTATTGTTGTTTGTTCAACAGAAGAATAACGTAAAGCTAAAGAACACAAGTAATCACAAAAAGACTTACTTATGGAAGCCCTAAAGCTGGACGTACACGGTTTGATTTCAGGCAGATTCAGACCCAACATCTCTAGTCGTGTTGTGCAAACTGACAAACGACGCCCGATCATCACGGCTCGCTCAGCTGCTCGCGGCCGGTCGGATGATTTCCTGACATGTTTTTAATATTTTGGTCCTACGACCTCACACACTCACACAGTGAGAGCAGAGCCACGAGTCAACTTCCGGGCTGTTTTTTTTGCTGATTGTGAGACTGCGAAAAAATCACCATGGCAACAGAAGGCATGCCTGTTTAACCTGGCTTCACCCTCTGATCGTGAAAGAAACGTCGGCAGGAAATATCTGCGGACTTCCGGCTGATGGGGAATCTTTGTCATGGTGTCGCTGCTTGTTAGCTCGTGTTTATTGGTGAGTGTATACTGTATAAACCAGCTCTCTCAGAACGCTCCGTCTTGGTGTGTGTGTCTCTTTAAATGCAATGACCCCCCCCTCCCCCGAGTTTTCCCAGTAGACATCACTCCTTCACAAGCGAGAATAAAAATGGCGGACCAGCTCAAAAGTTTTGTTCTAGGCTGGGGGTGGAGTCTATGGGTGGAGATACCAGGGGAGGGGAGGGGATTTTTTTTTTTTTTACCAGAATCCCACTGTGACATCACAAGGAGAGCACATTTGAAACAGAGCATTTTTCTCTGTGTTGTAAGACTTATGCAGACCACAAACAAAGGACTGGATGGGTCAGTCTGTAGACTCTCAGGTTACCCAAATAAATGTTCAGAAACACTGTAGAAGTGGATTTTTCATGATATGTCCCCTTTAATTTTTTGAATACTTGCTCACTAACTTCACCATATGACTCGTGTCAGCCTGTCACATGGCAGTCTGCTGGTCGTGCCACGTTGTTTGACCTTTCTCATGGCGTCTCTCCCCTAACCTCCTCCTCTACATGGAGGTGTCAGTAATAAGAAGGATTATCTGATATCCTCTGAATCTGACGACTGTTTGCTCGAGGTTTACGGCTGATATGTGACTCGTCCTCTTCTGGAGGAGGCGGGGGGGGGGTTTGTTTCACTTTGACCGGAGGATCTGTCTGAAAGTCTTTTTAAACATGAACAGATGCTCCTCGCGGTCTGGTTAACGTCACTGTGACTTATGTTTCTTAAATCCTCTGGGGAGCTCAAAGTGTCTTGTTTGAGATCTGGGTTAGGAGGTCTGTGCTCCTCCTCGCTCGCCCGTATGGCGTTTTTACCCCCGGAATGACAAAAGTCTATAACAGGAACTAATGTGTTATGAAGTGCTGCGTCTCTTCATCCCAGAGCTTCTCTGAGAGCGTCAGCTCCCGTCATGAGAGGCTTTAACGTCTGACAGATGACCTGCAGGAATCCAGTTTGACTTCACAGCGGTTTGTGATCACCTCGGCCCGTTGTCACAATTTTTTTCTTTTTTGCTGACCTGCATGCATCTGTGAGTTAATGTCACATTTACTTGTTTTAGTTTCATTATGTGTGATAAAAAAGCGGCAGTAAGTCCTCCTGGACTTCGTGTGAAAAACATTTTGACCGCCTGGCAGCTTCGAGGTTGTAAACTGATGAATTTGTGTGTTAAAGTCGTTAGCAGGCAGCCAGAGTTATCAAGATCAAATAAGTGGAGCAAACAACAACCCGGCAGCTTCATTAAAACCGAGCTGAGCTGTAACAGAACATGACACATGACGTATCTGAGGTGCATTGTGCCACAGCAGCGAGCGCCCCGGCGTCAACAAATAGCATTATGAACAGCGTTATACATCTCCGCGTGTACGGTGCCATTCATTTTCATTTTGTCAGGAGGGCTCGCGGCTTTTGTTAGCGCGGCCCGATCGTATCGCACAGGATGCGAGATAATACAAATACATTGTGAATGATTAAATGGACGGCACAGGAGCCGGATTAAAAAGACAAACGCAGAGGATTAACTCTTCACAGAGCGGGGGGGGGGGGTTAGGAGGAGGAGGGGGGGGGGGGGGGGGGGGGGGGTTATTGGGGGGGGAATGGGGCAGCGAGGGGGGGGGGAGAACACAACAGCTGTGGACAGGATGGGATTGTTTTAGAGAGTGAGAGGCTCGCTGGCAGCCGCTTCACTTCTCTCACCTTCTCTGAGGACGGCCACATCCTGGAAACGTTTCTGCAGCTACCGGCTGACCTCCAAACACAAGACCGCCATGACACAAAGCGGGGGCTGTGGGGGCTTTTCCCTGAGATATACTATAGTCTATACCGCAAAATAAAAAAGTTAATTCACACACTGATGGTCGAGGCCGCTGGGTAAAGAGACCATCAGAAGTAACTCATCCATTCATACACCGCTGACAAAGCAGAGGGAGCAACTTGAGGTGAAGCGTCTTGCCCGAGGTCACATTGGACATGTGGCTGCAGGAGCTGGGGATTGAACCCCTGACCTTCAGGTTTAGAAGCGATTGACTCTACCACTGAGCCAGAGCCGCCTTTGCTCACCTTTGTTGCAAAACAGAACACACATCGGGGCGAGCCAGCTGATGACGTCGCTCGTCCGCCATATTTGTTTTTCTTCTTTAGTCATGTTTGATCCTGGGTGTTTCTGTGAGATCTCGTGTGTGTGAAATTACTACACACTGCAGGTGTGTGATCTCCTCCTCGAGTGTGTGTTCTGAGGATTCTAACTTCAAAATCAGTTGAAACTGTCCTCATGTCCGGGGTCTGGTGTGTAGCCATCTTAAGACAGACGAGTCGTCTTTATGTTAATTGGACGACCTCGTTCACATTCATCAAACATCCAAACAGGCTCATTGAGCACAGGATGTGTCACAAGTTGTTGGGAGGAGGGGAACATTTGGAAACCCAGCAGCTCGGCCTGCTCTGTGTCTGCACAGATGTTGCTATGGGGACGCAGCCTGGAGTGGGAGGACGCTAACAACAAACCACGTCAGCTGAGGGAGCGCAGGTCCCCCCCCGAGAGGGACGCATGAGGAGAGGTGACAAACAGGTACATCAGTTACAGAATGAAGTCAGTGATCTGCTAGAGGTCCTGAAACTGTTTCATATTAAGACGAGGAGCTGTGATTGGTGCTCGATTACCGCAGAAATCCAAATCGATCGATGTTGAGATCGTGATTATTAAACACGATTTCTCCAACATCTGGATTACATGTTTTGAACTCTCCAAAATGTGTCAACAAACACTTTGAAACATCAACCACATGACAAAAGCAGAGACTGTAAATATTAATGTTTGAACCTGCAGGGGGCGCTGGAGTCCCATCAGTGGCGGTCTCCATGCTGGAAATGCTGTCTCAGTCTAACTTTCAGTCAACCTAACGACAGGCTGAGAGCTGGAGCTGAGGCGGGTTTTAAACCTCCTGACAAACCGTTACACCGCGCCCACCTGTCAATCAGGTCAGCTACACGCCTTATTGTGAATAACTCTTATCCTTCATCAAATCAAAACTGATGAGTCATCAAAACATTCACCCCCCGTACAGTGTGTGTCCATCGAGACATGAGCTAATCACACCTATTTGGTTTTTTGAACCAGGCTGTAAACATGTTAATCTCTGCTGTAAAAACAGGCTTTTTAGAATGGGTGTGTATGTGACTTCCTGTGCTTCTGCAGCCAGCCTCTAGTGGACACTGCAGGAACTGCAGGATGTTACACTTCATCACTGGAGGTTGCTGCTTGGACAAAACCTTTATGGACAAAGGAGTGCAGCACAGTGATCGTTTGATCTTGATTATAATATTTTCATGATCATTGGAAGCTAAAATTGTAATAAAAATTGATAAACAATGTGAAGAATTTACTGGAAACACTGGGAAACACTCCAGTTTGAAGCCTTGTGAATTAATGGACTGTGTGATTTGGCAGAGACAGCCGCACTGCTGAGTCAGCTCTCAATGCCTAACCAGATTATGTCATCACTTTGGACTCCGGGAAAGACGGACATTTAGACTTTATTTGACCATATTTCTAATGTTTCACTGAAGACAACAATACAAATATATACATTTGTAAGAAGGATGAACGCGTATCAGCAGGAAGGAACACTCGGCCACTCTCTCGGGGCAATCATGTGAACTGTTCAAAGTATTTGTTCTATTAGCTCGACTATGAAACTAATATTTGAAGGCGAGTAGAGTCACATATTGTTGCTTTAATCAGGCTTTCTGAAAAAGGGATTTGATTGGTTTTTAAAGCACAACAAGATAACTTTCCGTCCACTTTTCATTTGTTGAAACAGGACGGAGAAAAACTAAACTTCTCTGATGATTTGACTTCACACGTCGTTCTGTCTCCTTTTTTCATCACCTGGTCTGATGTGATGAAAAGCTTTCTGTTTCCCCGTCCGTGTACT
The DNA here is from genome assembly GCF_963584025.1 of Labrus mixtus. Taxonomy (NCBI): domain Eukaryota; kingdom Metazoa; phylum Chordata; class Actinopteri; order Labriformes; family Labridae; genus Labrus; species Labrus mixtus. Next base: position 1,382,176 of record NC_083632.1, read on the forward strand.
CCGGCTCTAAAGAGTTCACAATAACAGGGCCGGAGTGATTAATGCTGACAGGCCCCGGCTTTTTATGGATGCTAATGGTGCCGTGTGTGTGTGTGTGTGTGTGTGTTCTGATGCTCCTGCTGTTGCTGCTGCCTCGGTCCTTAGTCACAGACTCGGCTCTCTCGCCTCTCCATGGCAACCAGGAGAGAGAGAGGAGTCAGGTAAACACACCTTCAGGGTGATGTGCAGATCACTTACTGATGGTTAGATTTTAACCACATTAGCTCGGCTTAAATCAGGTTAAATAAAAGACGTGATTCAGAGGTTTGTGTTGGAGTGACATTAATTCACCTGGTCAGCATTTCTCTGCACCCTGATGGAGGTCTTCATGTGTTTTTCAAACCGGCTGGGTGATGTTGAAAAGTCATTTGGGGTTTGAGTAAACTGCTTCAGGGTGAACTCCCAGCACACACCGTGGACCCCGAGGTGACGAGACTCCAGGGGGGTCCTGTGAAGGCATCGGGGGCCTCTGGGAGCATCAGGGTCCCAGAGGTTTGACTTATAGTAAACATCTTTAAGTACACATGTGAGCCTCCAACATTTCACTGTATCTGTGGATGATGGCTCTTTATGACGCTCTGTGGGTTAACCAGGCGTACACACTGTCCTCAGAGGGGCGACCATCGTTAAGTTTAGCTTCATGCAGGAGATATAGTTTAGACCTTTAGAGGACCTGAAAAGCGTTGGACAAAGTAGTTGTAACCAGTGGTGTGTTAGGCCTGGGCGATATGACAAAAAATGTTATCACGATAAAAAATGTCATATCAGTTGATATCGATAATTATCACGATAATTGTCAATCATTTTTTCTTTCAAATTTAAAAGCAGATTTTTGCTCCTGAGTGAAAGTTGAAGAAACCAGATGGTTTAATTATTCTTTATTGTAAGAACCGCCTACCCGTATCCCTGCGACATGATTGGGCGTTCGTCGTCCTTTTCGTCTTCTCTTTAATATCGGGGGGCATCTAGCGTTCCCAGTGGTTGGATGGTGTAATTACATGTTGAAATTTATCAAACTTGTATTGAACATTTTTTATATTCATATTGACAAAAAATTATATCGCGATAATAATCGTTATCGTTTCATCGCCCAGGCCGAGTGTAGGGATGCCTAAAGAAGTCAGTATACTGTACTCTTAATTTCCCTTCCAAAATGTTTTTTTTTTTATTTGCCCGTCCAGCGGAGAGTGAACGGCCTCTGTTATGAACAGTGACATGTCAGACTACTCGTGCATATTTAGTTTGTGCTACAAGCCAATCAGAGACAGAGCAGGGAGGGTCATCCCTTCATCATCATTGGGGGGCAATGGTGTGAATCAGAGGGGATTTGGAAAAGAGTATACTCTGTGCAGACTGAAATATAAAGGGGTATACTCCAGACGACCGACTGAACCACTGATCCACAGCCGTAGCCTTGAGTTCCAGGAGGGTTTACCTGCTTGGTGGTCTCTGAGATCAGCACCATGTCTGGCCTCAGAGTCGTAGCTGAGAACTTTAGTCTCTTTTCTCAGGTCTACGTCCAGCTCCCAGTCTTGTTGGGGTCAGCAGGTACCCCCCCTCCCCCTCCAGCTCTGACAAAAGCAAGGTTGCCAAAAACTTGGTGACATTTTCATGATGTCTTTTATTTTTTTCAATATTTTATTTGTAATTTTTATCTTTTGTGCATAATACAAATAATACAAGGACATACAGGAACTCAAACAAACAAACAATCACGGCTCAGACATGTACATAAAGAAATTTGGTGAAAAAAAAACAAGTGAAGAGTAAACAGAAATTTCTTGCATAGCTGCCAGTCACTCAGTAAACCCAAATAGGTTGTGAATTAAGTCTCTTAAGAAGAGGTCCGTGGTGGTAACAAGGTGAGTTTTCAACCCAGTTTTCACATCAGCTTTGCCCAAATGGGCAAGAAATTAGTCCCAGATTGCCAAGAATTTCTTAATCGAACTTGTCCTCAGGAACCTTCCAGTTTTTCCATTCGTACGGCCGACATCATTTCAGAGATCCATTTTTAAAAAGAAGGCGGGGAAGACGACTTCCAGTCTGTCAGAACGAGTCTCTTAGCGATAATCATCCCCAGTGCTCGGGAGCATTGCAGGCGTGAGGGAAGACGTTCAGTTAACTGTGAGCAGCCAAAGACTGCAACTTCAGCATCTGGATAAAAGAGTTTGTGATAGGCCTTAGAGTACCAGTCAAATATGAGCAAAGGACAGGACCAGAAGGCATGAGTCAACGTGTCCTCTGAAACTTTGTCACACAACGGGGAAACAGGAAACAGAAATTCTCATGATGTCTTGACGTGTTGTTAAAAAAACATACCAGCTGCTGCTTTCAGTGGAAATGGAAGAGAATGGACTTGAGGAGCCATCAGTGAAATCATCATTTCTACTAACACAAAGATAAGAACGTGTA
>NC_083632.1:1389626-1394626 GCF_963584025.1 Labrus mixtus
TGATGACTCATCAGTTTTGATTTGATGAAGGATAAGAGTTATTCACAATAAGGCGTGTAGCTGACCTGATTGACAGGTGGGCGCGGTGTAACGGTTTGTCAGGAGGTTTAAAACCCGCCTCAGCTCCAGCTCTCAGCCTGTCGTTAGGTTGACTGAAAGTTAGACTGAGACAGCATTTCCAGCATGGAGACCGCCATCGATGGGACTCCAGCGTCCCCTGCAGGGACAGACGGGTGACGTCACTCAGGCTTTGGGGTTAGCAGAGAGAATCACTCCCATGATTCCCCACCAGCCTTGACGTCATCTTTTGTTATTGTTTTGATTGAGAGCCCCCTGGTGGTGGAATCTACATACTGAACGTTTAAATGTAAATGGGCTCGGATGGCTTTGATTTTCTTGCACCACGCCCCTTTTTTCATTACGATGAGTGTCACCCACCTGGGGGAGGGGCTACTGTAGTGGTGTAAATTTAGTGACACTTGCTTCACCCACTTCCTGTTCAGAGTGAAAATCATCCTGGACTTTTCACTGCTGGGCCAACACCACAGTCTAACTGAGATCAAGTCGAACATGCTGTGCATTTTGTAAAACTGAACATTTTAGTAATGAAGCAATCCAGTGCTCCCTTCAGGGAACACAAAGTTCTACCTGCGTTGTCTCTTTCCTCACAGAGACGTTACAGTAAACTCTGTTGAAAGTTCTTTCTTGCCCAATCTCACTTTAGCCAAATGAACCTCCCTTACATCATCAGAGTCGTTTTCACACACATAAACACTCTAGAAAACGTCAGACATGTGTTTGTTCACACATGACCTCACAGCGAGAGAATACCTCTGACGGAGGAGAGGGGGCGGGGTCTCAGGAGGTTAGATAGATAGACCGCTACATAGATCAGAAATTAAACCCGTACACTTATAAAACTAACCCGATGACAAGAAAAAGAAGGAAGCAGGAAGAAGAAAAGAAACATGTTTAAAATGTAAAACACATTTCATTCATGCATGGAGATCACATCGGTCTGGTGCAAACAGTCTCAAAGCTTAAATCGCTGAATGTGTCCTGCTGCATTCTCGCTTCCTCTCAGGCCGACGCCACGCTCAAATTTGACTTGGAGGCCGGCAGGAAAACGTCCGGGTAAAGTCGAAATGTGAGAAATGAATCTGTCTGCGTTCACACACGGAGCTCAGCCTGAGAACTTCAGGAACTCTTCAGGAGTTTTTGTGCACGTGTGAAAACACCACAAGAAAACAGATCCCCCAAGCTCCCATGATTCATAGCGGTCTTCCTGAACTCTACGAGTGAGTGTGTGTGTGTGTGTGTGTGTGTGTACAGTGTGTGTGTGTGTGTGTGTGTACAGTGTGTGTGTGTGTGTGTGTGTGTGTACAGTGTGTGTGTGTGTGTGTGTGTGTGTGTGTGTGTGTACAGTGTGTGTGTACAGTGTGTGTGTGTGTGTGTGTGTGTGTGTGTGTACAGTGTGTGTGTGTACAGTGTGTGTGTGTGTGTGTACAGTGTGTGTGTGTGTGTGCAGAGCAGCAGCTGTCTCTGTTTTATGACAGGTAAATATTGTGTTTCAGCGTCCTCTCTGAGGGTCGATTCAAATATAGTTTCTCTTAAACAGTCGGGGTCCTGAGCGGAGAGCAAACAAGGCACGCTGCAGACGCTCCGGCTTGGGTTTCTCCTGTTTGTGTGTGTCGTCGTCCCCCCCCCCCCCCCCCCCCCCCCCCCCCCTCCTCACCTATTAAAAGACTTGTGTCCATTAAACACCTCTTATGGGAATAATGCAGAATTTGCACCTCTTGTCGCGCCCGTTTTCCACGTCTGTAAAAAGTTTCACTCTGATGAGGATCGGATTGTTTCCATCTCAGTCAGCGGTGATTATTAGGGGAAGTCAGATTAGTCAGAGAGGGGGATTATGAGTTTAAAGAAAGTGCTGTATCCAGGTTAAAAACAAAAACATGCTGAGTCATCAGTGAAACCAGGAGGGGCGAGAGTCGATCAGTGTATATTTGATAATTAGAGATGCACTGATTCTGAAACTCTCTGAATCAGTAGTTAGATAAACATCTGCTGCACACATCGGCTCATGCACACATTATTGTCTGTCAACAGGGTCGATATCGCGGTGTTAAAGCCATGCATTGGTGCATCTTAATAACAGATCTGTATCATCGTTAGGGCTGGGAATCTTTGAGTGTCTCATGATTAAATTGTAATTTTGATTTTTATTCTTGGGGTCACGATTTAAATTTGAATTTATTTATTTTAATAGGGACGATGCAATTTAGCATAATTTCAATACAAAGCATGAAACTGATGTGCTGCATAAAGAGTGTATAGCTATTGTTAATTTCTAACTCGTGTCCCCAGTTGGGCCAGATTCGATGTAGAATTTATTTTCGATTCTGATCTGGAGCCATGGATTCAAAGTCTAGTTTTGAATATTTCAGGATCTACTCCGGTCATCTGTGAGACCGGCTGAATGTCTTGCGGCTCCGTTTTTCATTCTCCTGAGTTAAAGAGTTAGCATTAGCACTTAGCAGGGAGAGACTGATAAACCAAAAAAATATATATTTTTAGAAGTTATGAATCTATTTTAAGATCTCAGAAGATAATCATCTGGATTTCCCCCCCCCCCCACCTCTAATCATTATTCTGTCTTTTCTGAACTTTACGGTTTTCATGCACCGCAGTCAGACTGCTCGATTATGATCATGATTATTTTTTATTGATATTGAGATCCTGATTACTCTGGTACTGATTTCACCACATCTACATCACATCAACTTAAACACTAAATATAAATACATGAGTGGAGAGTTTCCTTCTTGTACCGCTCACACAGAGACACCTTTTCATTTCTCTAAGGTCAGCATCTCTTAATTCCTGCACTAACATTAAAGTTAACGGCCTGCTGTGATCCTGTGGTTAAGACGAGCGGTCTTAATGAAGCATTAAAGTCCATCCATCAGGATCAAGCCGGTCCCTCCTCGCTGCTATTTGCAGAGACAGAAACAACGACACAGAGACAGATGCTCTGACCCCGGCAGATGCAGGACGCTCTGGTCTCCGAGTAGACATTTAGTCAATCTAAATTTACCCCCCCCCCCCCCCCCCCCTGCTGCTTCTATTTTGTCGTTATCATGAGGAAACTGGCCGCAATCAGGGAGCGGGATCGGGATCGGGATCGGGCGGCTCTGATGAGTCAAAGCAGCAGAAGGGGAAAAAAAATAGACACCATCTCTTTTTATCCATTCAGCAACTGGCCTTTGATGTCTCAATTTGACCACTGAGCCCCCCCCCCCCCCCCCCCCCCCCCCCCCCGACCAATTGTGTAGTGAGGTGTTGAATTACACACAGGAAGAGCGAGTGGAAAGAAAGAAGGGCAGGAGACACTCGATACAAAGGAAGCACAAGGAGAGAAACTGAGAGAGGCTGCCAAACATCTCCGCTCCTCACAGCCCTGCTCTTAAACAATGTGTGTGTGTGTGTGTGTGTGTGTGTGTGTGTGTGTGTGAGTGTGTGTGAGAGTTACACAACTCAAATCAACTCACAGCTACCTCTGGTTTTAAGTCTCTTCACCTTTTTATGATGCAGCTGATGAAACGATATGAAACCAACGTGCAGCAGTGGCAACAACGCCCGGCTCTAGAACAGAATGAGTAAGGCTGCTTCTGAGATTAAGGACGGGTCATGTGCACCTGTCATGACCATCAGATCATGGATTTGGATTGTCATTTGAAAGCCTTCACTACTTCTTTTAAATAAATAAAAAACTGTTGTTGTGTTTTTGTGTCCATACAATCGAGGGTGCAGAAATCTAAAATGAGGGTGCAATGCAGAGCCGGGCCTGTTGGCAACACAGAATACACCTGTTTTGTTTTTTTCACATCCTGTGTGTGTGTGTGTGTGTGTGTGTGTGTGTGTGTGTGTGTGTGTGTGTGTGTGTGTGTGTGTGTGTGTGTGTGTGTGTGTGTGTGTGTGTGTCTGTGTGTGTGTGTGTGTGTGTGTGTGTGTGTGTGTGTGTGTGTGTGTGTGTGTGAGTGTGTGTGTGTGTGTGTGTGTGTGTGTGTGTGTGTGTGTGTGTCTGTGTGTGTGTGTGTGTGTGTGTGTGTGTGTGTGTGTGTGTGTGTGTGAGTGTGTGTGTGTGTGTGTGTGTGTGTGTGTGTGTGTGTGTGTGCATCACTGAAGACAGTGGAGAGTGGGCTGAAACGTCTGCATGATGATTTTGTTTCTCTGCTGTGATTCAATGAGGATATTTTTATCCTCCTCACTCCTTTTGTTCTTTGTGTTCCCTCCGTGCTGAGTGTCATTTCTCCACGAGCACAGAGCCCTTCTGAACACTCCTCTAATCCAGCCTGACCTCTCGACCAATCGTATTCAAAATGCAATGCAGAAAAGATTAACTACAGCTCTTTCATATGTATGACGTATGTTGTCATATGTTGCGTGCCGGTGTTTTATGATTTTTACTTCGGTCTGAAACACAGAGACACAAACACATCAACTCAGCGTGGCTGCACACTCTCGGACATCTGGGTCGACAAAGACCCCTGTGCTGCCCAGAGCTGCCCCAAAAGTGCCTGTGTGATACTTCTTCGATTTGACCCACAAATGTACCAACTAAAATATCACGGTGCTACAAATAAAAAATGCACACTGGAGTAACGACTCTGTGAAGTCAAACTCCCCCTGAGTGTGTTGTTTTCAGCTCTCCTGAAAACTCTCCAACCGACGCCAACTTGCTAACTGTAACGCTTCATAACGCCACGGCTGCCATGTTTCAGATCGCCGTACAGGAGTTGGAGTCGTCTAGTTCAGTTTCAGATCTCTAAGGCGCCTGAGAGTACAGGAATATCCACCAGTATGATTGAACAAGATAATAAAATAAAATATCAAAAACAATATATGAGACTGAGGGGGGGGGGGGGGGGGGGGGGGGGTGCCATGAACATGCCTGATATTAATACGGGCCCCACACATGTCAAAGTCCTACATTTATG
>NC_083632.1:1399626-1424626 GCF_963584025.1 Labrus mixtus
CTCATGATGAGACCAGAAACGACAGTCAAGCTGAGCCCATGTTGTTCCTGAGAGGTTTACACTTCTCAGTTTGAGAGACCATGATGGATTCAACTTATTATTTAGATTCCTGAAGACCCTCATCAGGTCTCAGATCAAGCAGGAAGTGGAGGCTCAGGTACACTGTGAGGGGATGATCCCGCTGCCTCGTTGCATCACAGATCTATTTTTTTTTTTTTCAAAGTTATTTTTATTGAATTTTGGATAATTACACACATTAACACAAACAGATCCCACCCCCATACAATCCGCCCCCCCCCCCCCCCCCCCTTGCTGTCACTCACTTATAAAGACTCCTTCACTACCTCGCCATTTTCTGTTGACGGCTAAGATGAAAGAATAGTTGTTGAGGCACTTGGTGAAAAATAAATAAAATAAACATAAATATACACAAATAAGTATTAATGATAATATTCTGATGTAGAGATAAGGTGGAATAAAACAAAAAAAAATTAAAAAAATTAAAATTAAAAAATTAAAAAATTAAAAAATTAAATAAACATAAATATACACAGATAAGTATTAATAAGAATATTCTGAAAAAAATAAATAAAATAAAAATAATAATTAAAAAAAAAAAAGCCAGAAGCAGCATGACCAGGTCAGACGATAAAATGTGTCAAGGGTCAAGGCAAAGCAGATTCACTATTTATTCCTGTACATGTGTGGAGGAACGATCTCCAGATTTCATAGAATTTATTTTCAGAACCACGCAGTGTGCATCTGATTTTGCATCACACATTTTGAATTCCATATCTCGTGATGTGCTGCAATCTGAACTTCTCCAGAGTTTTAATAAGCCATGCGTAGCTGCACGCCATGGAGGGGCCCCATCGTGTGTGTGTGTGTGTGTGTGTTTAGGAATGTGCTGCCAAAATGAAAAACATGAATTTTCCATTGGGTCGCTCTATAGGAGCTCGCTGTATATAGACGACGGAGCGCAGCCTTCTGGGGGAGTTAGCTGTGTTTCCTGAGGGCAGCAGCGTATAGTTTCCACCTGGGGCAGCTTTACACGTCTGGAGGTTCTGGCTCTCAGTATCGACCCCCCCCCTCCCCCTCCCACTCCCACTCACTCCCTCTGCTCCCACTGTGCTTGTTTTGTGGCGTTTGGAAGCACAGGAGCAGGAAGCATTTTGTCGTGCACAGGATGCCCCCTGAACGCACCGCTCCCACACGGCTAATAACTTTAACACTTCTTCTTCCCCTCTCGGCCGGCTCCGCGCGCACACACACAAACGGAACGCCGTCCACTTCCTCTTTGGCGGTCACTTCCTGTGTGTACTGCAGGATGATGTCCACTCTGAGTGTGTGTGTGTGTGTGTGTGTGTGTGTGTGAGTGGTCTGTAACAGCAACTCTTATGCAAGCGGTGTCTCTCTCACCAACAACACAGCTCTGTGTTTTCTGGGTTTTGTTTTTTTGTTTTGTCAATGTTGGAAATGACTCAAGAAGAAGAAGGTGTTGGAAAGGTAGATGTTAAGTTCCCTGACACACCAGACGGCAGTGAGTGCGTGCGACAATTTGATGATTTGATGACCTTCGTCTCTCTGATGCTCAATCATATTTTACATTTTCCCGCTTCTCTCTAAACGCTCACAAAATGACCTCACCAGGAAGTAGCCTATCTGAGCTAACCGTACGCGGGGTTTCAACACTACGATATTTTTGGGATATTCGCTCTAAATCCAGGGAACTTCCTCGCTTTCAGAACTTCCCAAAAAAGGGGAAGCCGCCGCATCAGTGTACGAGAAATAAAAAAACTGAGTCACAGTCAGCAGATTTATTTTTGGATCCAAAACACTCCGCGTTGAAACTGTCACGTTTTCATTCATCTGAACAGGAGATGAGCTCCCGTTCCACGGCGACAGTGTGAAAAAAAAAAAAAAAGGATGAATGAATCGGGAATCTGTGTGTGTGTGTGTGTGTGGTAGTTGGAGAGGTACGAAGATGAGCAAAGGCCAGCAAGAAGGAAACCCCCCCCCCCCCGCCCCTCCCTCGTCTTCGCTTCACACTAAACCTGATTCATCTCTTTCCCACTTTCTACACAGCGAAGCAGGAAAAACTTCGTAAACACTTGTGGGCGGGGTGAGGAAAGGGTGAGGGGGGGGGGGGGGGGGGGGGGGTGTGAGGGGGCTTACAGGATGTTGTTTGAGTTTCAGATCCTGTTTTCTTCCCTTTTCCCAAGAGGCTACGCTAACACAGGTGCACAAGCAGCCCACCACCACAACTCTCCACTCAGACCCTCCTGCTGCCAAGCCCCGCCCCTTTCTCTACCCACCCTCCCTTCCCCTTTTCTGCCCAAATAAGTACAGCTCTTCCCCTTTCTGGTTGCAGCGATAAGCTCCTCAAAACACTGGTTACCTTAAAGAGTTTAACACCTTGGGAAACTTCTGATGGATTTGTAAAAATTAATTTATTATTTTCAAGTCGAGTCTTATTTTGGACGCACAAAAAACAAGAGAGAAAATAAACCGTCATGAATTTAAGGAAATGTAAAAAAAACTAACAATGACGCTGTTTAGACCCCGAGCAGATCTGGTACCTACACCGTCATACATCACTTGTTCATCAGTGACCATCAGGTGTGTACTTTGTGTCACAGTTCACTATGGAATGAGTCCCTTATGAAGGGTACGTTGATGCTCACTCACAAGTCGGACAACCCTACAAAAATGGAAAACGCCCTATTTGGTGCCCCAAACAAGTGAGCGAGTAGCGTGTGAGTTCAGACAACAGATAGATATCAAAACCATTTTTTAAACCAGGCTGTAAACATGTTCATTCACGTAGTAAAAATGTGAATTTTTATATGGGACCAAACGGGGATTCCTCGGCTTTTGCAGCCAGCCTCTAGTGGACACTTGAGGAACTGCACTTTCTTACAACAGATGATTCCACCTGGATGTTATGGAGGTAAATAATACAAATCTGACTGCAGCAGGTAGAGTCAATCGGAGTAAGGGAGGAGCTTGCAGGTTGTCTAAGGGGTGTGGCCACTGCACTCACTTCGAGAAGCCAGATTTCCTTGTTTGACCTGATGGATGCATAAATACTAAAAATCATCCGTCCATCCATCTACTTGACCTTGTACCAATTAAAGGGCGAAGTGGCTTTTGGATCCCTGTGTTTGAATGTTCACTCCAGCTACAGGTTCAATGACTTAGCACTAAAGACACTCACTTAAAATAATTCAAATTAGCTCGTTGTTTACAGGTAAACTTCCTCTGCCGACACAAAACACCTGCCACTGAAATAATCATCGACGACTTGAAGTCAACATAGATAACAGTGACCCACAGTTAAAACCCTCAGACATTAATAATCACCTGCAGACCAGGCTGAGGCAGGCTGTGATCAGACAAATAGCTGCCATTTGTATATTACAATTTATGATTTATGTAATTTAATGCATACGTTTCCTAGTTAAAATAAATGCAGTCATGCCCTACTATTACCGACATGACAGCCCAGAAGACTATCATGGTTTTTTTTTATTTCCAGAGGAGGATCGAAATAAAATAAAAAACTATTTCAGTGTTGTGTTTTCTTTCATCATGATGAAAATATCCACTTGTCAGTCATGCCAAACAGTTGTTCGCCTGAGGCCTGAAGTGGTTTGGTGTTTTTTCTTCCCCCTGCGCTGAGAGAAAGAGCGGGTCAAGTGAGGCTTTGCTGATTGATGTGTCCCGTTTAGAAAGGGGGGGGGGGGGCTGCAGGGTTTAAAAAATATGCATTAAAAGGCCCCACACGCCTGCAGGCGCCCTAAAGAAAAGTCTCTCATGCAGGACATGACAGGATGTAGTGGCTGCTTTTGGTTACTCAGAAGAATAAATGTCAAAAGTTTAATGGAACATAAAAACTCCCCACTCGACTCGTGCCCGAGTCCAGAACTCAAACCTCACATCCTGAAGAAAACTCAGGGCTGTATTTCATTATAAATCAGTTTTTAAGTGCACTGCTCAGAAGATTTTTCCATGAGATCATCAGCTGTCAGGACGGGAAGCCAGCCGCTTATATTCTTAAATTCAAACCAGGGCACGCAGCAGCAGCAGCAGCAGAAGAAGAAACAGCAGCAGCAGCACGGCCGGCCTGCAGCGAGGAGCCTCCTGCTGGGCCTCGGGTCAAACGGTGGCACAAAAAACCTGCAGCATGGAACAGTGGGAGAACAGCCAGAGAGGCTCCATGAGAGAAAAACAACAACTACATTTTACCTACGGGGGGGCGGAAAAAAAAGCTTGAAGAGGAAGTCACAGCAGCAGGAAAGCGACACATCCCACAGTTAGAGTTTATTGAATTAACAGGTGTGGCTGCTGTTTGGTCACAGTGAGCTTCACTTTCTCAGTTTAAAGTCCTCTTCTGCACCGTCTGACCACACAAATCTGCTGAAACACTGAATATTTCTAACTGCAATAATGTCAGTTTGTCACAATATAATACCTAATAAGTGTCTGAACCAATTTTAGAATCAAACTGTGGAATATGCAACTTTTCAAGTGGTGCATATGAGCGATAGGTTAGCGAGAGCTTGCATAGAAACTGCAGGATTTCTAATATTTCTTTAAAGGCAGAGTCAGCTTTTCCCTAAAATATAAAATACAAACTTTTACTAAATGAATGCTGCTCCTTCTGGGCCTCCGTACATGTGTGCTGGTGACTGTGTCTGCAGAGTCATCTGACTGGATTTTACTGTTCTGCTTGGTTCTGGTTGACTCGGGACGTTTCTGGGCGGAGCTGGTGTGTTTCCTCCAGCCAATGACAGCGCAGCAGGTGAGTTTAGGAGTGGATACAGTTCAGGGATTGGACGCGACATGGACGTAGCACAAAGCAAAGAAGAGAAAATGTAATCACAGTGAGGCCAAATGCGGATAAAGCTCGTTCTAAAACGAGGGTGAACCTTGTGTTGGTCTGCTTCCTGTTGAAAACACTAGCGGTTAGCTTGTGCTAGCGTGCTCCTCTGGTGGTGGCGACGAGCCCAGGAGGAGGGGCCAAGTTTGAATGTTTTGAATACAAGCTGCTAAGAACATTTCTACATGGACTGACTCCATCTTATCCACCTGCTTTATCAGAAATGAAAAGTGTTCACTTGAAGAGATTTGTGTTTTTTAGCTTCTTTTTTTTGCACACAGTAAAAATCATTTTAGCAATCAGTTTATTTATTCTGTCCTGTGATGCATTAAAACTTAAAATGGCATGTTTCAAAGAGCAAGCATCTCTGAAAATGCAGCTGTCGTTTCAGTAGTTATTGTAGTCTTTTTAGCATCGTAGCATCGTTTGAAAACAGGCTGTACAAAATGCTAATTTTGTCTGTGGCAGGTCTCAGTCGTCCAGGTCTCGGTAAGTTGAAGAAAGGCTTCTTCAGTTCTAAACAATCTGGTGGTCGGGGACTAATTTTCCATTCAAGACTTGAACTTCTATCTCAGATTATTCCTGTTATGCTCATAAAACAGTCTGAAGATTGATGTTTGTTTTTTTAGAACCTGCGAGTCCAAGTGTTGTGTAACAGTGAGACGGTAAACACAGTCTGGGTGAAGGTGGTGCATCTCTGGAAGCGCTTGGCAGGTGGAAGAGGAAACTTGATGACGTCGGAGGGATCGAGAAGAAAACATATTGTTGGAGCATCAACAAGCAAACAAGTCGTAGTGTGGGTAAAAATATAACAAGAGCAGAATTCCAGTGACACCTGATAGTGACGGGTGTTTAAGACTGGCATCTTGCAGACCCTGACCCCGGGCCTCCAGAGCTGGCCTGATTCAGGACTGTGACGTAGACTGACCCGACAAACCTCCAGGCTTCATAAAGAATCAACATAAACGTGTCACATGTCAGGGGTTTTGATTCTGCTTTCGACGAATGCAGGATGGGGTTTTTCCAAACTGTCGGATGAACTTTGCTCTAAAAGTCTGAGAGTTGGTCGAGAAAGGAAGGAAGACTTTGTGCAGAATAGAGCCAAAAATATCCACCTTTAAAGTCTAAGACCTGACTTCAGGGGGGGAGGGATGTGCGTCAGGACAGGCCGTGTGTCTGAGCAGGTGGTGTGTGAGAAACAAGCAGGTAGTTTGCTTTGTAGCAGGGTTCCTCTCACCGTCGTCCAATCAGCGCTCAGCTCTCTGTTTACATTCTGGTGGGTTTGTTTTGTTTTTCCGAGCCCCTCTCTCTCTCTCATCTTTGCTTTTGTTTTCCTGCAGGAGATTCTGTGTTTTTATTTTCTGTTTTTTTCTGCACGCAATATCCTCGATACTGTACGCGTGCGGAAGTTCAAAGGGTCCAGTTCCCAGCCCTGCGGCACTCCGCTTTCAAAAAGCTGCTGCGCTACGTGACATTTCACCGGCCCTGCAAAGACAAGTTTATACCCAATCACAGCAGAGCAAGGTCAGTGAGGCAAACACAGAGGACAGATACTAACAGAAGGAAAAACAAAGATCACAGCCAATACGGAGACATTTTTTAAACTTATTGTAAACAAACTTTTGGATTCTAAGCATTTAAATTCAACATGTCGGGCAACCCTCATTTACAATGAAATCAAGTCAGTTACAGAAGAAATTAAAGAAACTACAAAGCAATGACACAAATCAGAGGGAAAGATTGATTTTCTACAATTCTACAATTCACTGAGCAGACTCTTATCCAAAGCGACGTACATCAGAGAGTAAGAACAACACAAGCAAGGATCTAGAAAAAAGGGAACAATGTGAGTAAGAGCAAACGATCAGCTTTGAGTCTGATTGGACACACAGGTGCTGACAGGAAGTGACCAGAGGCAAAGCACAACATTGAGGGCAGTTCTTGAGAGCTCTAATCAGTATAGAAACCATCTTATAAGTCGTCGTTATCAAACAAAAACCATCGTCATTACCATCATCATCATCAATAATATGGAGACCATCATCATTAAGTTAGTAGGTATTCATGAAAGAGCTGGGTCTTTAGCTTTTTCTTAAAGGTGCAGAGGGACTCTGCAGATCACATGGAGTTTGGAAGTTCATTCCACCACCGGGGGGCGACAGAGGAGAAGAGTCTAGTCAGAGACTTAGGACCCTGTTGTGAAGGTTGGATCAGACGCCTTTCATTGGCAGAGCGTAGTGGGGGGGGAGGGAGTGTAGACCTGGATCAGAGAGTTAAAGTAAGGAGGAGACGTTTGTGTCTGTTTTGTAAGCGAGCAGCAGAGTTTTAAATGTGATGCGAGCAGTAACTGGGAGCCAGTGTAAGGAGATGAACAGCGGAGTGACATGTGCTCCTTTAGGAAGGTTGAAGACCAGTCGTGCTGCTGCATTTTGTATCATCTGCAGAGGTTTGATAGTGCATGTAGGAAGACCTGCCAGTAGAGAGTTGCAATAATCGACGCGTGATATCACATGATATCACGCTTATGAGGACATTAAAACCATCAACATGCGGAAATTCAAAATGGTGTATTCCTAGCTAGCAAGTTTTTGTTCTAAAAACGTTCAGAAAATGTTTTTAGCGGGACGTTTTCTTTAAGTTCCAGGTTAATGTTCTCTAAAAAAATTCTATAAATGTTTGATGACAACCAATAATAATTTGGTTGATAGTTGCCTTGTTCACTGTGTGTCTATGCTACGCTACGGGACGGACATTAAAGTGTACGACCAACCCAAGAAAAGCCGTACCACCGACATCACAGAGAAACTTTATTTCTCCGATATGAAAGAGCAGACTGGGAACATGTTGTGTAAAAATACCTCTTTCTTTATTGAATTTCCATCGTTAACAATTGCACATAATCATACCGAGCAACCTCAAATATTCATAGAAATTCATTGAGCTCTAAATAAACAGTCATCAGTCTTTAGCAGAGGCTTTAGAGATGTGTACATAAAGGTGAGAACTTCACTTCCCATGGGGCAATGCACTTTTGACATTATAACAACCCCCCCCCCCCCCCCCCGATAAGAAGAACACAACACGGCATCGTCAGAGTCACATACAGCTGTGTGTTCCAGCGGTTTACCACAGAGACACCCAAAGCTCCACGCCGACCTCCAGAAAGCTCAGAGAGAGAGCGAGACGTTGTGCAGCAGGTGGATTACAAATGAAGCGTTCAAGAAAGCTCAGCACGGCTCACACACACAGACAGATCATCATGTGTGAGGGGGCTTTGGGACGGGAAGTTTCAAACACGGGGCGTTGAGATATTTTGTCTGACACAATTTGAGGATGAGGAGGAAGGTGAGCTGAATTTCCTCTGATTCAAGCTTACATTTCTATTTAACCCTTTAAAGAGAAAAGTGTTCCAGTAAAATCAGCTCCTGAAAAACTGGGATGTTGCTAACTCACCATCCAGGAACAAACGTGTTCAGACAGACTCAGAGAGGTTAAGAGGGGGGGAGTCGTGATGGGATGTGAGAATCATCGGAACCGTAAAGGTCAGTTTCCACTTGGACATCCTTCCCCCCCCCAGAGGTTTTACTCAGCAGGTGACCATGAGACGCAAATAGAGCGCGAGCGGGAAAACACCCAACATGCAAGCAGACGTGTATGAAGGCTCACAGAGAAAACACAGAGAGCGACATGTAACAGAAGATAGCACTGCTCACACACACACACACACACACACACACACACACACACACACACACACACACACACACACACACACACACACACACACACACACACACACACACACACACACACACACACACACACACACACACTCCTCATCACAGCCTTCTGAAATGTGAGAAGTGTCTGAAATGTTTGCAGAAGAGAAGAATGATAGAGCAACTTTGAGTTCTGGCAACCTTTTGCAAAATAAACTTAAAGCTCCTGTGAGGATTTTTTTCGGTTTGTGTCGTATTTGGCGCCCCCTTGTGGCTCGATTTTGACCTGTGAATGATAATATGCAGAACACGATGTGTGTTGGTTCTGCTCATTCTTTTACAGCATTAATCCCATCATCGCTTCTCTGTCTCTAACTGATGTTTGTGTAAGTTTGGGAAGTCTTTCTCTTTTGCATGTTTGTTTTATTTTAGTTTTATTACTTCCTCCTTTGTTTTCCTTGATCAGCAACTTCTTCTTCTTTTTTTTTTTTTTTTACAGAGCTTCTTTCTTCTTATGCACTTTAACTATGACCTCATTTAGAATGAAGGGGCTGCGTCCTTCAAAAGGTGACATTTTGATCATCGATGTGGCTGGTTGTCTGTCTCTATATGTCAGCCCTGTTTGATTGACAGGTGAACAGTCCAGGGTGTGACCCCGCCTCTTGTCCAGTGACAGCTGCGATCAGCTCCAGACACCTCGCGACCCCGAAGAGGAGACGCCGTATAGATAATGAATGGATGGATTTTCTGCTTTTTTTTGGTCATCAAGAGAGTGAATTAAGAGTCTTTGGGCTTTTTGGTTTGAGAACATTTAAAAATCAAAAGATAGCGACTCGTCTGTACCAGTCGGGTCCTGAGGAGGTCTGCACTCTGTGTCCCCCTTCCTTAAAAAAACCACTCGTCCTCAGAAGCCCGCCTCCACAAGAGCTCTCACTGTCCTCCTCATAATCACTTCATTAGAGAAAATGACGCCGATTATCTGAGTCAAGAGGGCTCAGCGGGGGGTCTTGACACAGAAAAGGAACAGCCTGACGGGTGAACAGGGAGGGGATCGGGACGGTCCTGTGACAGGCTGTTCTGCACATGAACCAACTGGTTTTTTTTTTTTTACTCTGCTGACGGAAAAATGTAAACTTCAAATTTGACTCATTTTCATTCTGCAATAAAACACTGAGGCTCATTAGAGTTTCCTCAGGAGTACGTTTCCATCTCAGAGTGAGTCATGACTGTGGACAGAGAGGTGTCTGACAGACCGCCTCACGCCCTCCGAGGAGAAGAGGAAGTGTCAAAATGAGACGTCCAGCCGTCATGTGGTGAATGTGGTAATGGTGGTTTCAGAGGAACAAACAGAAGGTTTAGAGCACAGCGACTTGAGAAAAAGAGGAAGCTTTGTTCGACTTCAGTCTGTAAATAAAACTTCTAGGAAGTTTCTGGAGTGATCTGGAGGACAGTCGGGGAGATCGGGGGGGTGAAGGGTTAAAAGGAAACTAGCTGCTGTAACAACACAGCCGACACTGATCGTTGTTTACAGCGTGTTGAAGCTGCTGTAGTACGTCAGCGGCTCAATCTGAAACCGTTTAGGGGCATCATAACAATCTTTTACTTTTTGTTTGGAGACGCTGGGACCTGAATCAGAGGGAGGACCGCGTCCGCTCCAGAGACCGCCAAAACGTCTGCAAACACGACTGGATGTCACAATAAAGCCCACGCAGAGGGTTCAATACTGCAGAGCAAACAGCGCCTCTGTGCAGACGATTTGAATAAACCGTTATGCAATCGAGTCGGGAACAATTAGCCCCTGATCAACCCGGGTGCAAAAACCGTCTGACTCACAAACACAGGGACTAAAGTCCGCTGAGGGGCCGAGTGCACCCTGATAAAAAAGTTCATAAAAGTCGACAGAAACAGCAGACGCCAATCCTCCTTCAAGGAACAACCAAATGACCTCAGCAGAACTTGAGTGCCAGAAACTCATTGAGAAACCGTCAGTGACAGCACTCCTCTTCCCGGCCGTGCACTCAGGACTGGCACAACATCGAGAGAGGTCAGCGGAGCTTCATGTGAGAGGACCGGACGCTTTGACACCACGGTGAGAGAAAGAGAGCAAAGAGTGAAGGATGAGGAGGAACATGTCAGCGGGGGAACACAAGGTGGTGAATCTGTGACGCCATGCGGAGCGGGACGAGGCGGGAAACAGATCCCTGCAGCGTCGTCATGACAACATCTTATTTTTCCTTAAATGTTTTCTACAGAGAGGCACATTGAGAGTTTACAGGTTTAGCATCGACGCGTTTGAGCCCAGAAAGACACAAAAACACAAAAACACACACACACACACACACACACACACACACACACACACACACACACACACACACACACACACACACACACACACACACACACACACACACACACACACACACACACACACACACACACACACACACACACACACACGAGACAAGAGTCAGGTGCATCGATGGTCAAGTGTTCAGAGGGGAAACAGCAGGTGTAATAAATAAAAATTAATCTGCAGGAAATATGTCGTGGGGGAGGGGGGGAGGGGGTGGGGGGGGCTCCATCCAAATAAAAATAAAAACTATAACTGATATAATATTTATCATAAAGTAATAATGTCCAGTTCTTTCCATGTTGAACGCGGAGAGGATTGTGATTGGCTCAGGACACAACAACAACACGAGCATCTTCTCCCACAACCGAGCACGACACCACTGTAATGTGTGTGTGTGTGTGTGTGTGTGTGTGTGTGTGTGTGTGTCTCGAGTAAGGCTGCACGATTGATCACATTTAGGTAGCATCTTCACCTCGTACCTCTCTGCAGACTCATGTGTTAGCATTAGCATTAGCATGCTGTCACACCTGCATTAGAGCTGGTGAAACACGGCTAAGCTAAATGTTGTTTTATTGGCCGGTTAGCTAGTTGTGGGTAATACTGGTGTCGTGCTGTGAGATTTGGAACCTGCAGAAACATGCATGTAATGTGTCTGTAAAATGTAAACATGCATGCTGGGTCAGAGATGAACCAGCATGTTCTCAGGGGGCAAATTATAATTCTGATGATAGCACAGACAGTCGATGTGTCCAGGTTTGTTCCAGGACGCACTTTGCACATATATAACGGCTGCATGTCGGTTGCAGGTCCCTGCAGACCCTCTGCAGACATGAAACACAAACGACAAAAAAGAACTTCTGCAAAGTCACACATGTAGCTGTGGACATACGAATCCTGCAGACGAGAAAGTGCTAAATGTTCTCTTTGAACCTCTTTAGCCGACGAAAAACAGACACGATCCAAATCAAAACAAATGAAGGGAATAAATGTAGCCAGCCGGCCTCTGACACAACTGATCTGCACAAATGTTCAAGCAGTTTTGGGACAAAAATCATACTGCAATTAAAACTCAACATAAAGTTAGCAGGGCCATCAGAATGACATAACAAAAAAATATATAGAACTGTCAAAGCTAGACTGCAGAGGAAACACTTAAAAAAAATGTGTTGCCCTTCAGAACGATGTGAGAAAATCATGATGTCCATTCTTCAAAATCGTGCAGCCTTACAGACACACACACACACACACACACACAAACACACACACACGCACACGCACACGCACACGCACACGCACACAAACACGCACGCACGCACGCACGCACGCACGCACGCACGCACGCACGCAGCCGGAGCCCAGAACGTGAAGCAGAACCTCTGCTGTAATCAAGAGAGAGCAGTTCAAGTGCAGTACCTATTAGTGACCACTAGGAGGGCCTTGAAGTGAGGCTCCTCACTGATATATTCTGTACATGCGATCAATGAATAAACCAATGCAACACTTGCTTTGAGTATACAAACATTTAGATTATACATAGATATTATATCTTTCATATTTCTATAGAATCTGCTCCTCTGAGAAACAAACACACCGTCAGTCTGACTGTCCAACACACACACACGGGTCACCTCGCTGACCAGTCACAACGTTTGAGAAGTAGGCGGTGCACACAGGTGGGACTAATGGAACCAAAGAGGGGAGCGTTTGCATACAGATGGGGGGAGGGGGGGGCGGGGCCTAACTCCTGCTCCGTCAGCTTCTCCTCCAGGCTCCGTCCATCAGAGGGGGGGGGGGGGGGAGCGAGTGGTGCCGTTGTTTGTTTGTTTACCTTTTTAATCTTATTTTTTGTTTGTTTTTTAAACCAGATGTGTGACCTTCTCCACCTGTGCAGATGTAGCAGCTCACTCCCCCAGGATGACTTTGACAAAACTAGCCACGTCGGTTTCTTTGGCCTCGTGCGAGGTGAAGAAGGGATGTTGCTGAAGGAGGAAAAAAAAAAGAGACTTCATTTAGTCCGAGTGCAACGACAAAACATCTGAGTGTGTTCTACCTGCTCTGTGTCAAAATGTGACTGAAGCAGTTTAAATATGAGAGAGAGAGAGAGCAGACACATCTGATTATAATCTTAGTGCGCCCTCTGGTGTCTGATCACCAGCATTACACGATGCAGGCACATGACGGTCATGCAGTTCTTCAGATTTTTCAGCACTCTTAATGTTCATTTCTTTTTTATAATCGAGAAAAAGAAACACAGAAAGAGGCTCCATCAGGTCCGAGGGGCCTCTCTCACCTCTCCCTGCATTGTTCAGTGTTTGTTTTGTGTTTTCAAAATGTGCAAAACGTAAATTAAAAAAGGAAGAGGAAAACGCTCACCATGAGTTCTGTGTAATTCGGCCGCTCTTTGGAAACTTTCTTTAAGCTGCAAAAAGAAGCAAAAACAACGACATCAGTCCACGATAAATGACAAACAAAAGAACACTAAAGTAAGAAATCAGAACTCCTGGATCCGTCCTGTACTGTATTTTGCATGAGACCTTTAAAGGGAACCTTCTGAAAGACCGGGACCAGAATCCCTGCACAGGAAGAACTCTGACGGCCTGACCGACTGCTCTTAAGACGTCTCAGGCTCACAATGAAGAGCGACCTTCTTTCACTCTTTAAGGAAACTTCAGCTAAAACATGTCAGCAGCTACGTCTTTGATAAATCAGAGTTTGAGCAGACAAACATTAAGAGCTTCTAAAATGTTATCATCATCTGCTTCTTCTTCCTGCCGAACGTCACCGTGAACTGATTATCTGTGACTCTGAGAAAAGTCCAGGAAGAGTTCTGAAAAGAGCTCATGAGACTGAACATGTTGAGGTCCAACAAACACACAGATTGAAGGTTTCACTTTGGATTCAGCTCAGTGTTCTGACTGTGACCACACGACAACAACAACAACAACAACAACAGAAGAAGTCATTCTAAACTCAGAGTCATCAGAAGGAACATTAACGTTAAGCCCACTCAGCTGGAATCAAAGCACTTTTAGTCAGAGTTATTGAGGCTTTGTTGAACAGAACTGAGTCTCTGCTGCCGGAGGAGATCAGAAAAAGAAAATAAAAAACATGGAATGAGTTTTTTTCTTCTTCTTCTGAGAGGTGATTATGGCAGAAAGAGAAAGATGTACCACAGAGAGCTGAAGTCCACAAACTCGGGGGAGAACTGGTCTGCAGGAAGTTGGGGTGAAGGTTCTTCCACCACCTGCTTCAGCTGCTGGAACGGCGTGCCCCACGAGTCATACGGGAAGCGCAGGATCGCCAGCTCGATCTGAGAGAAAACAGGACAAAAAACACTGAGGACAAGGAGCCAATGAGAAGCTGCGTTTCCTGCTGTCAGGAGTAATCTTAAGTAGTAAGCATGAGGCATGAGGATCAAATCCAAATCAGCAACACCCCCGGTACACTTCAAACCTACGGAAGTGATTAGTGATCAGAATGCAAATGATAAAGCTAATTTGAAAATTCAAATGCAGTAACAGAAATGCTTTTTAACTTTCAGAATATGAGTGTATTATTTGACTCAAAAATAAAATGATGATTAATTTATCTAATTTGAATTTTAGTTTTCAACTTTAAAACTGCACATTCTTTGACTAAATTAAAATGAGGAAGAAAATGACATTTGCTTTATCATTTTCAAAAAATGCCCCGCTAAATCTGTATCATAATTCAAATGAAAAAGCTAATTTTAAAATGAAAATACAGGAACAGAAACATGTTTTAATTTTCAGATTATAGGTGCATCATTTGACCTATATTTAAAATGAATATTCAGTCATCCAGTTTGCATTATACTTTTACTCTCTATGTATGCATATTGTATGACATCATTCAAATTAAAACTAAAAGGTCTTTGGCTTTTCCTTTTCAAACTTGCCGTGCTAAAAAGTGATCATAATTCAAACCAACTCGAAAACGAAATGGCAAAGTGGACGGCGCAGGAAAGTGACGTCAGCTCACAGGCAGGTGAACGTAATGTTTACAGTCTATGAGGCGAGCGGGCAGAACGCGCAGCACGATGGGTGGCGGGGTGAATCTTTAACACTAGGGCAGACTTTAGTTCACATTGTGATACAGGTGGCGATCGGAGTGTTTTTTTCAGCTCACACTGAACTTTCAGCGAGACGACGCAGCAGCTTTATAACCCGAGCTGCCAAGTCTCACGCGTGACACCATGCCCACTATCTCTGACCGTGAGAGTCACTCAGCATCTGCACGCCGTGAAGTTCACACAGACGTGTCCTAAGACCGGTTTATTGATAGATTATAGATCACTCTCTTCTCTGCTTAACTTAGTTACATTAAAAAAGATTATCGATTGAATTTTCTGTTTGTAATAATCTCTCCAGCTCTGTGCACAAAGTGTCTCTCATCCTCTGTGCGTAATGACACACACTCTCCCTCTCGACCGACTGTATGAGCTCTCTCTCCCTTTCAGAGGTTGTTTTGTAGTTATTAAAAGAATAATCAACTACAACGCCAAAACTGAATCAAAATCAGGGCAACAACTAGTTTGGAGCTTGTACCAGCGTTAAAGATTCACCCCGCCACCCATCGTACTGCGCGTTCTGCCCGCTCGCCTCATAGACTGTAAATATTACGTTCACCTGCCTGGGAGCTGGAGTCTGACGTCACTTTCCTGCGTCGTCCACTTTGCAAATTCGTTTTCGAGTTGGTTTGAATTATTATCACTTTTTAGCACGGCAAGTTTGAAAACTAAAAGCCAAAGACCTTTTAGTTTTCATTTGAATGATGTCATACAATATGCATACATAGAGAGTAAAAGTATAATGCAAACTGGATGACTGAATATTCATTTTAAATATAGGTCAAATAATGCTCCTATAATCTGAAAATTAAAACGTGTTTCTGTTACTGTAGTTTCATTTTAAAATTAGCTTTTTCATTTGAATTATGATACAGATTTAGCGGGGCATTTTTTGAAAATGATGAAGCAAATGTCATTTTCTTCCTCATTTTAATTTAGTCAAAGAATGTGCAGTTTTAAAGTTGAAAACTAAAATTCAAATTAGATAAATTAATCATCATTTTATTTTTGAGTCAAATAATACACCCATATTCTGAAAGTTAAAAAGCATTTCTGTTAATGCATTTGAATTTTCAAATTAGCTTTATCATTTGCATTCTGATCACTAATCACTTCCATACAAACCCTCCAACACTCTGAGGCAGAAGTTCAGGACAGGATTCTGTCCACTGACATCTGTAGGTCAAAGGTTAAATCCTGCACACAGCAGACTGTACTTAGACACCTGTGTAACACGTTAACGGATTAGTTGAGGCGGCACAAGCCTTCCAAAGTGAGCACTGGCTTCAGAGTGAGCAGCTTTTTCTTCAAAAGTAATGGTGTGTTTCCTCCAGCCAATGACAGCGCAGCAGGAGAGTTTAGGAGTGGATACAGTTCAGTGATTGGACGAGATTCAAGCCGGTGAATATGACGGACGTGGACGTAGCATCAAAGAAGAGAAAATATAATGAGAGTGAGGAGAAACACCAAGTGGATAAAGCTCGTTCTGAAACGAGGGTGAACCTTGTGTTGTCTTTTACCCGTGGACGTGGAGTTGGTCTACTTCCTGTTGGACAGGAAGGTGACAAACACCGGCGGTTAGCTCATGCTAGCATGCGGCAGCTTGCAGTGTAGCTACAAGCAGTAAACGTACACACTACGTCCTGCAGGGGGCGGAGCTTCTGAGCCCAGGATGAGAGGTGTTGTGTTTACAAGCCGTAATGAAAAATATCTTTCAGTCTGTGAATGTTGTTTGGATGAAATCAGCTGTTAAAGATGTCGTCTCGCACTGAATCTTCATCCAACATTTACGCTACATGAAGAGAAAGTTAAGGAGATTTTTGCAGCCTTTCTTTTTTGCAAATCAGCCCAACTCACTGACTCAAACCCAAATCTCATGGAGTCCTTCACTGTTCCTTCAGTGTTCATAGCGGAGGCTCTTCAGCACAGATCTCGAGGAGCAGCAGATGCTCCTTAAATCAGCCCAAAGTGTTTCAGTGACGACTCTCTCTGTCTCCTCCACGTTTACACATATCTTTGCGTTCAGACAAAACTGAACTCCTCCGCTCACCTTTTCTCGTTTCAATCCTCCTCTCTCTCTCTCTCTCTCGGCGTCACATTTAAGCAGCGTAATTAGCATTTCAAATCGGACGTGCGCTGGGACACTTTGCTTTCTCGTCTCTTAAAAGCCGGAGCCAGAAGGACGAGGCCGGGTTCAGAATTAATTGCCATAAACTGCCGAAATCCTTGAAGCCAAAATATTCTCCGGGTCTGTGTGCAAAACGAGAGAGAGTGATGAATATTTAACAACTCATAATAAACCGTCTAGACGCTGCTTCGTCTGGACTCATGCCTCATAGAGCGCCACACTTCATTTCCCCCTCATGATTCATTTCCGCCTTCAGATGCAGTCGATTCTATTTTTCAGTCAATAAAGACGTTAAAAAAACAGAGAAGAATAAATTGAGGAAGTGAAATTAGTTCTTTTTTTTACCATTGTGATTCCTAAACTCCAGATGTCCGATTTGACGTTGTAGCCTTTCTGGTTGGTCTCGGGGTTGATCCTCTCCGGCTGCGGGGGGGGGGGGGGGGGGCAGAAGGTCACAGAGGTGTCAGCGGTAGTCAAGGACGACCAAGCACACTTCCTGTCATCCTAAACTTCCTGTACAGAAACGGACCGCTGCGTTTCCTACGTGCTAAGACCTCTGTCGGCCAATCAGCAGCCGAGCAGACACAGTTAAGCCGTTTTTCAAATCTGCACTCCTGAAAACATCTAGATCAGCCTTTCCCAAACTTAAGACCTCGAGGCCCGCTTTGAAATACAAAATGACTCCGGGGCCCGTTATAAAAAAAATGTATGACTACATCTATAACTTTCAGTACGGGTAAAATTATTGATGATGTTATGGCAAGAGAGACACAAAAGTTTACTAAACATTATGTCCATGAATAGTCATGACACGTCTTACGAATCACTTAAAGGGTGAATCATCATTATTGAGATATTTATTTTATTTTTAAAATTGTTGGAGGGTTTTTCGCGGCCCACCTGCAGTACCCACATGGCCCACCAGGGGGCCACGGCCCACACTTTGGGAAACACTGATCTCGATCATCTCAGGAGGACCGCTTCCCTCGATAATGACCGTTAGCTCTGTGTGCTAAATATTAGCTTTTGTTCAAGAACACATCACAGTTTGGACGTTTGATTACTTTTTTGTTTTCAGTTTCAGGACTTTAAAAAAAAAAAACGTTTTGGGTCCGTCGGTTGTAAAACACTTCTTCGCTTACCGCCATGTAAGGTTTGCAGCCAGCGTCCATCGTTTTAGCCACGGAGTCGACCAGGTAGCCGCTGATGCCGAAGTCGCACATCTTCACCTGACCCTGAGTGTTGATCAGCACGTTGGAGGGCTTCACGTCTGCAAAGAGTCAGACGAGTTGAAGTTCCTGAAGAAACATGTTTCTTTTTCTTTTTCTCACACATATCTGTCATTGCGACATTTTTAAAGCAACAATATTTAGGAATTCGGCGTTGGCGCCCACCGATGGTCCGTGAGTCTAACCGCACCATCATAAGACGCTCGAAGTTACCCCTCCCCCGACGACGCTGTGAGAAGCTAAACAACCATATCGACTGAAAAGGTTCAGTAAAATTACCAGCTGTGACTCTGCTAGCATCTTCAGCCCGTTGTCTGTTAGCATGTAGAGTACGTGTTTGTGTACTCAGCTGTTACCATGACGACTGTAGCCGTGGCTAAGTGGCTACATTGGAGAGGGTCATTTATCACATGCTAGCTTGAGTTACATTTTTCAGGTTCCAAACTTATAAAAGCTAACTTGAAGATGGATGAGGTAACAGACGACTTTTTGTTTATATTTATTGATTTGTTTGTTTCAAACCTGAGACAGAACTCGGGTTAGACGACTTCCTGCAGCCGCTAAAGCTGCTAAACATGAGACAACGATGACACCGCTAACCGTACAGGCTAACGCTACGTCTCAGTCTGTTCTGAGTAATATCTATAGGGATGCACACTCTGCTTCTCGCTCGCTCACTCTCTCTATTTTTCTCATCTCCTCTTGTCCGTCCTCTTCCTGTTAGCCTCAGCCGTCGTATCAAACGGTACAGAGACGAGCTAACTGGCTGCTGTGTGAAGTAGCGCCGTAAAGACGTACGCACTCCTCATGAGGCGACCCCGGGCGTCTGCTAAAGTTACATCGTGCAGTAATCAGGTGATTGGGCCGCTCTGTGGACACGAGCACAGCGGTCACAAAGGTTTTCACACAGGAAGAAGAGTTAACCCTTCGATGACCACAGCAGTGAGATCACAACTTGAAGTGTGAATAAGTGAAACCAAACCACCGCTGCACGCTACAACAACATCAACAACAACAACAACAACAACAACAACAAGCGGTTGTAAAGGTACGCTGCTTGGAAAGGAAGCTAAGCTGAAGTCATTTGAAAGTGTCACAACAAACGCCGACATGTTGAGGTTTTTATTTTGGTTGTGAGATTGTTATTTTTTTGCGGGTAGCCATCTTTAGACGATTAGAAGAAAAAGTGATCGGTGCAAAAAAACAGAGCCTACAAACTCTTCTTCAGAATCAGGAAGTGGATGTCTCGATACTCGTTTTAAAACCTCAGAAACGTCTTCGTTTAGCTCATCAACAAAGTGAAGGTGCAGACGTGTGTTTCTATCCGACACAGAGCAGGACAAAAGACGTGAAGACAGAGAGAGAGAGAGAGAGAGAGAGAGAGAGCGAGAGAGTGAGAGAGAGGAGTAAGGAAACAGAGAGAGAGAGAGAGAGTGAGAGAGTGAGAGAGTGAGAGAGAGAGAGAGAGGAGTAAGAAAACAGAGAGAGAGGGAGAGAGAGAGAGAGAGAGAGAGAGAGAGTGAGAGAGTGAGAGAGAGAGAGAGGAGTAAGGAAACAGAGAGAGTGAGAGAGAGAGAGAGAGTGAGAGAGGAGTAAGGAAACAGAGAGAGAGAGTGAGAGAGAGAGAAGTAAGGAAACAGAGAGAGAGAGAGAGAGAGAGTGAGAGAGTGAGAGAGAGAGAGGAGTAAGGAAACAGAGAGAGAGTGAGAGAGAGAGAGAGTGAGAGAGAGAGAGAGGAGTAAGGAAACAGAGAGAGGGAGAGAGAGTGAGAGAGAGAGAGAGGAGTAAGGAAACAGAGAGAGAGTGTGAGAGAGAGAGAGAGTGAGAGAGAGAGAGAGGAGTAAGGAAACAGAGAGAGAGAGTGAGAGAGAGAGAAGTAAGGAAACAGAGAGAGAGAGAGAGAGAGAGTGAGAGAGTGAGAGAGAGAGAGGAGTAAGGAAACAGAGAGAGAGTGAGAGAGAGAGAGAGTGAGAGAGAGAGAGAGGAGTAAGGAAACAGAGAGAGGGAGAGAGAGTGAGAGAGAGAGAGAGGAGTAAGGAAACAGAGAGAGAGTGAGAGAGAGAGAGAGAGAGAGAGTGAGAGAGAGAGAGACAGAGAGACAGAGAGAGAGAGAGAGAGGAGTAAGGAAACAGAGAGAGGACGCAGCTGAGTGCATCACAGCAGTGGATATCTACACAGTCTCTCTCAGAGCGTTAATGGGCTTCCTCTCAGGCTCTTACCTCTGTGTATGACTTGCAGATTGCTGTGCAGATGCTCCAAAGCTTTTACTATCTGTAATAAAACAAAAGCCCATTAATAAGCACACGAGAGTCACATAACCAGTTACCTGTCATGAAGCTCACATTCACAGGCAGGATGTCACTTTAATACTTCACATTGTGCTGCATCTGAGAGTCTGAACCCACCGAGACGGCGATCTTTCCCAGGATGTCCTCGGGGATGGTCATGCCCTTCTCGATCACCTGCTTGTAGAACTTGTCGAGGGAGGTGTCCATCAGCTCCATGCAGATCCAGACGTCGCCCTGGCAACAGACACACAACAGTCACATTTTGGGACACTGATAAAAAAAAAACATCACAAAAAAAAAAAAAAAAAGCAGCAGGACGCACTCCAGACAAAACGGTGTTTCGGTCACAGCGAGGAAATCCTGAACATCCGCACGGTGCTGCAGGAAGCTCTCTGCATCGCTAAAAACTTCAGAGCAGACGTGTTTCTCATGATTATCCGTCCCTCAAAGTGCAAACAAACTGCGGTATTTTTGGTTTGACTGCAATTCAACGTGGATGCAGATTTGGTCCAAACAACACCTGTTACATTCCCAGATATCAGAGATAAATCAACGTCAGCTAATGACAGAGACATGAACACCTGAACCGACATTAAATATGTGGTGGAGGAAATCCAGATACTTTCAAAATAAAAGTACTTCACCATTCAAAAAGCACTCTTATATCTACTCTGACCTCTCTGTTGGCGGTCTTTCACAAGACATGAAAATCACAGACTGTAAATATGAATGTTTGAAGCCTGAGTGACGTCACCCGTCTGTTCCTGCAGGGGGCGCTGGAGTCCCATCGATGGCGGTCTCCATGCTGGAAATGCTGTCTCAGTCTAACTTTCAGTCAACCTAACGACAGGCTGAGAGCTGGAGCTGAGGCGGGTTTTAAACCTCCTGACAAACCGTTACACCGCGCCCACCTGTCAATCAGGTCAGCTACACGCCTTATTGTGAATAACTCTTATCCTTCATCAAATCAAAACTGATGAGTCATCAAAACATTCACCCCCCGTACAGTGTGTGTCCATCCAGACATGAGCTAATCACACCTATTTGGTTTTTTGAACCAGGCTGTAAACATGTTAATCTCTGCTGTAAAAACAGGCTTTTTAGAATGGGTGTGTATGTGACTTCCTGTGCTTCTGCAGCCAGCCTCTAGTGGACACTCCAGGAACTGCAGGACTTTGCACATTACGCATCGGCTTCATTTTTTAGCACTGGGGGTTGCCGCTTGGTTTAAATGCATAAACACTTTGCCTGCATGTTCAGATCCTCCTGATAGTTAATGAAACAGTGAAATATTTCCTGATTGTCTCTCGTCCCTTCATACGTTACACCGACTATATGACTGTTTCATGTTCAGGGTCGTGTTTGAGATGTTACCTCTCTGAAGAGAGCGCCGTAGAAGGTGACCGTGTAGAAACAGTCCACCGTCCTCATGGAGATGTCCAGGTCCATCAGCAGCCTCTTCTGCTCCTGAGTGTTCACCGTGGCCCGAATGAGCTGAGAGGACGACGACAGGAAACATCAGGAAAACATTCATTTAAGAAAATAGGTTTGTATTTATGAGGAAGCAAGAAAGTAAAAAATCAATAAGTTAAGGAGACGGGCTGGGATTAAATATGTGTCCTTAGATCTGTAAACTAAATCTGGACCGCTTTGTACCGGCTGACATGCTTCATATTTTGTGTTATATTATTATTTTCCCGTCAGTCGTTAAAGTCCAGAGAGTGGTGGAAAAGCAGACTCACCTTCACAGCCATGATCAGGCCGCTGGGCATGTGTCTCATCTTGTCCACCACGCCGTACGCTCCTCTGCCCAGCTCGCAGATCTTCTCCAGGTCGTCTGCCTTCACCTCCAAATTCTGCTCCGGACACAAGAGAGAGAGAGAGAGAGAGAGAGGAGGAGAGGAGGAGAGGAGGAGAGGAGGAGAGGACGAGAGGACGAGAGGATTAGAAGATGAGAGGAGGAGAGGAGGAGAGGAGGAGAGGACGAGAGGAGGACAGGAGGAGAGGATGAGAGGAGGAGAGGAGGAGAGGAGGAGAGGAGGAGAGGATGAGAGGAGGAGAGGAGGAGAGGATGAGAGGAGGAGAGGAGGAGAGGAGAGGAGGAAAGGACGAGAGGAGGAGAGGACGAGAGGACGAGAGGATTAGAAGATGAGAGGAGGAGAGGAGGAGAGGACGAGGAGAGGAGGAGAGGAGGAGAGGACGAGGAGAGGAGGAGAGGAGGAGAGGACGAGGAGAGGAGGAGAGGAGGAGAGGACGTGAGGACGTGAGGACGAGAGGACGAGAGGAGGAGAGGAGGAGAGGAAGAGAGGAGGAGAGGACGAGAGGAAGAGAGGAGGAGAGGAAGAGAGGAGGAGAGGACGAGAGGAAGAGAGGAGGAGAGGACGAGAGGAAGAGAGGAGGAGAGGACGAGAGGACGAGAGGACGAGAGGATGAGAGGAGGAGAGGAGAGGAGGAAAGGACGAGAGGAGGAGAGGAGGAGAGGAGGAGAGGAAGGAATTGAAGTTATTTATTCTTTTAAAAAGAGGAGTTTTTCTTCTAATCACAAAAATAGCTGATCAGTGACGGTCTTGATTTAAAATCCGGAGCCCGCCCAGACCGAGACCGAAACAAGACCGAGTAAAAATGCTTTTGATTCCGAGACATGACCTCGACCTTCAAGAAGGGGTCTCGAGACCAAGACTGATTTGGAGTACTACAACAGTAGGGTCGTCTCCTTCAAAGAGGGTAAACATCAGTTCTCATGTCGCGCTGTTTAAAAAAGATCCTTCTCTCTTACGATTGGCCGACGGCAGCAGAGAAACGATCACCTCTGCCAACATTCCACTTATTTGATGAGTTAAAAATACTTTTTTTTTTTTACTGCCTGACGATAAAAAGACATTCCAGCCTGCCCACAATCACAAGTGTTCAGACGAGCCGGGATGATCAGCGGGCTGATCTTTAGAGCCGAGGACTTTATTAAGACAAAACCTGTGAGCGAGCGAGGAGAACTAACTGAACTGAAAACACACAAACAGAGACGAGTTACATAAGAGTCAGAGGTAGGAGGAAAAAATCATCTTTGAGTCGGATTAGGAAAGAGATTAAAGAGAATCAAACATGTACCTTCTCTCCGATGGTTACACAAGCTTTGGAATCCAAATCTCTGGGGGGTCTGAAACACACACACACACACACACACACACACACACACACACACACACACACACACACACACACACACACACACACACACACAGAAATTTTAAATATATATTAACTGGAACAATTTGACTTCTTCCGGGGGAAACCAACAGTCAACATGTTGGAAGAATCTCAGAGGACAAACTGCAAGACGACCAATTATTAAATTTTTCACATTTTTGATTTCGACCTTCCAAAAGTAGTGAGATAGAATAAAATAAAGGATAACTTGGGTAAATAAAGAAATCAAAACTTTAAGAATGTGCAATTTTTTGATCCAGTAGATGTCGCCCTTGAGCACCAGCATGAAACCAAAACAAACTGCTGTTAGGCCACGCCTCCTCCATCCTGAAGCCTCCAACCCCTCTCCTGTCGTGTACACAGGGAGGAGTTTAGCCCAAGCGGCGGATAAAATTATCCTTTGCTTGAGCTGCAATCACCTGTGACCTGCATTGTTGTGTTAGCATGCTAATGCTAGCGCTCTTTAGTTAGCTCGTAGCTTCACATTTCATGTAAACTGACACAGAATGAGCGTGATCTAAAAACTCTTACTAACATCCGGCTCTGACAACAACACAGCCAGCGGGACTCGAGCTTCTCCCTCATTGTAGACAGTCATGACTCAGAGACACATTTACACAGGACAGACTTTATGATTTATTAACGCCGCACATTCTTTCTTTAATGAAGAGAAATCATTTTAATGATTAAGGAAATTATTAAATTGTTTAGTAAAAATAAATAAATCTCTACTTTTGATGCGATGAAAGACGTGAATATTAAAAATAAGAAGCACAATAAGCCGAGTCAAAGCCCGACTCTGACATTTCACAGGAAGTTGGCGTGAAACCAAAACGCCTCGCTGCTGCAACTTTGTCAATGGAGATGAGTCACTTTGAGACACACTGCACACTTTCAGATTGAGGCTGAAGCTTCGTCTCAGACGCTTGTAGGACATGAATGAGTACAACGTACAAATCACTCCACGGAAAGACTCGGTGTGATGACACAAATGCCACAGATGTCTGGACTATACAAAACAAAAGGCTGAAACACAAAATATAAGAAACCTGAATAAGATAACTAACAATGACTCAGCATTATTTGACTTCCTTCTCCTGTTGT
>NC_083632.1:1427126-1482126 GCF_963584025.1 Labrus mixtus
AAAGTGAGAGAGAGAACTTGAGAGTTTTATTTTGATTGTGGAGGAAAAATATTTCTGCTCCTCTCTCACCCTCCTCTCGGTGCTTCACTGAGCTGGACCGTCGGCTGTCCTGGGAACTCTCTCTCTCTCTCTCTCTCCCCCATATCTCTCTCTCCCCTCCATCTCTCTCTCTCTCTCCCTCCCCATATCTCTCTCTCCCCCCATATCTCTCTCTCCCCTCCATCTCTCTCTCTCTCTCCCTCCCCATCTCCCTCTCCCCCTCCCCCTCTCTTTCTCTCTCTCTCTCCCCCCATATCTCTCTCTCCCCTCCATCTCCCTCTCTCTCTCTCTCTCCCTCCCCATCTCCCTCTCCCCCTCTCTCTCTCTCTCTCCCTCCCCATCTCCCTCTCCCCCTCTCTCTCTCTCTCTCCCCCTCTCTCCCCTCTCTCTCTCTTCTTCTTGCTCCAGTTTTAAATATCTTCTATGAAGCTCTATGAGGCCGATGTGATTTGTGATATTTGGCTTAGAGTAGAAAATGAAAAATGATGTCGCTAACCATCCCTTGAACATGTTAACATATAAACTTAAGAATCAATTGAATTCTATCCTGTTGCATCATATTGTATTTAATCTTATTGCATTGTAAAAATTGCACGTAATGCAAGAGGCAACCTCCCATGCTGAAGTGTAAACTCCTGCAGTTCCTGCAGTGTCCACTAGAGGCTGGCTGCAGAAGCACAGGAAGTCACATACACACCCATTCTAAAAAGCCTGTTTTTACAGCAGAGATTAACATGTTTACAGCCTGGTTCAAAAAACCAAATAGGTGTGATTAGCTCATGTCTCGATGGACACACACTGTACGGGGGGTGAATGTTTTGATGACTCATCAGTTTTGATTTGATGAAGGATAAGAGTTATTCACAATAAGGCGTGTAGCTGACCTGATTGACAGGTGGGCGCGGTGTAACGGTTTGTCAGGAGGTTTAAAACCCGCCTCAGCTCCAGCTCTCAGCCTGTCGTTAGGTTGACTGAAAGTTAGACTGAGACAGCATTTCCAGCATGGAGACCGCCATCGATGGGACTCCAGCGCCCCCTGCAGGGACAGACGGGGGACGTCACTCAGGCTCACAAATGATGAGTTCAGGAGAAGAATCAGAGTCGTTCTTCACTCTGCTCTGATGGATCCACATCCAAACCAACACCCTGCACTTCCTCTCAGCGTGCACTCTGATGCTCCTGAAGATTTCACTGTCAGCTCTTTTATCTCTTTACCATCAAACAGGCATGTTGAAACTCTAACTCTTTCCCCACAACTGACCACAGCTTCCACATGACCCACAAGCAATGAATACTTTTATATCATCTGCATAAACCAGACATGGAACGTCATCATGTGACTAACCTGGAACCATGTGAGAGGCAGTACCCTTCTTCTTTGAGCATTCACACATGCACAAAATGTCCTGAAATTGTTGGATTGAGCTGCATGTGTGAACGCAAAAGGTCAAATTTTTCACGTCATACTTCCTGCCAGCCCCTTCATTCATTTTCCACATGAGGTCAGGGTGAGCCGATCTGAGAGCACAGCAGGAAACATTTAGAAAAACTCTCCTTAATCATGACCTACAGACAGTATGCATGATCTCTATGCACGTAATGAGACATTAGGTTTTCTGTTCTGCACTGTGAATATGTAGCACAACAACACGTAGACCTGACATACTTGGATTTAAAGCGTTAGATGTCGTTTTGACTGTGTTGGCTTCTGAGTCGTTCTTTTTACGTCATGCCTTGCCTCCTATAAGACCCCTCCCACCTCCAGTCTCACACAGGGGTCGCCTCCCGCTGTGAGGTACAGTACATGTGAAAATCAGGAAGCAAATCAGGAAGATTTCAGGGTCAGCTCCCCCCCCCCCCCCTCTTTAACCGTCCCCTTGATCCCTACCTGTTCACCAGTTGTGATGTCAGCCTTGTTTTTGTTAGACACGCCCCTCACCTTCACGTTACCTGGCCATCAAACCAGCCCACCTTGCATGTGCCCTATTGGCTGATACACACATATGTGGAGGCATTTGATTGGTTGTCCCTACCTTTTAGATTTTTTTTTTTTTTTCCTTTCCTTCAATTGTGTACCAACCCTGTTTAAATGATGTTTGTTAATCTGTTTCTTCTTGGTGACCCTGAGGAACGCCACGAGCTGAAACGCGTCGGTCTAAATTGTTAATAAAGTTGATCTTCTTACTACAAGTGTTGCTGGAGCATTCTGACCTCTTCAGGGTCAGCCTGCCTGAAATGTGCTAAAACATTTTACATGTGAAAACAGCTCAACTCTGAGCTCATGAGACGAGAGGCCGCTCGCAATCTCACAATGCGTGTTAACCTCCACCATGAATTTGACTTTAAACATGCACACAGCCGGGAAAGAGCTGTCGGTCGTATGAAGAATGTTTGCTGCAGGTCCGGTATATGTGTGCGTGCTGCGCGTTGAGGTCGTGACGCGGGGCGATCCAGCAGCCTCAAAACATGCAAATCAAACAGATGACATGCAGATAGCTCACTGCTGGAGACATGTCAGAAACTAAACCGGAGCACTGCACTGCTGCAGCTGGAAAGACTGAAGAAGAAGAGGTAGAGGAGGTGGGGGGGGGGGGGGTCGAGTGGGTCAGGGGATTATGTAATCTATGAAGCTGGCAGGAAGAAGCATCTGCAAGCTTTTCTATCACAAGCAATCATCAGGAAGTAAAAGTCAGATCCTAACTGACTGAAAAAAGCTGAAAGGATCCGTCAGCTTCATCAACGACCTGTGATGTTTTAATAAACAGCTTCTCTGTGAAATCTTTATCCACATTTCAGGTTTAACATTTTGAATATTTTCTTGTTCTCTGATTCGTCTCAGACTGACTTTATTTTTGCATTCAGAGAGTTTTTATTCAGACAAACACGATGTTCAGAGACGTCTTCTCGGGGTCAGAGGACTTTAGATTTAACATCGACTTAACGGCAACATTTTCATCATCACATTAAAGGTGACATATCCTCCTCTTCAACCGGTCAGTAGGGTGTAGGGTTGCATGGCGCTAGATATTCGAATTTCTGATCGTATCAGACACTGTTTGGACTTTTAAAATGCATGTAAACATCTGACCATAACGGACACCTCATAATCAGAAAAGAAAACCTCGATAAGTCGTTCATAGTCGGCAAACTAACGGCGTGTAAACTCAGCCATCGTATCGTAATTGGATTTTGCGTTCTGCGCATGCTCGAGAAATTACGCCGGGGCTTTCGACCGGAAGTGGAAGGAGACGACGTAATAAAAAGTAGTGTTGTTGCCGGAAAACGGCGTCCTTCTGCTGTTATCGCCGCAGCCAAATCCACTCTGATCCTGTATTTGATCATGTCTATAAATCCCTCTATTTCAGCCCTGCTCAGAACAGGCTGTTTCTGTGTCTGTACCTTTAAATATGTAAATGAGCTGTGTCTGACCACGCCCCCCCCCCCCCCCAAACCCCCCAGAGGCCCCACTTTGGGAGTCACTTTTGAAGTTAAGTTAAGGTGATAAATCGAACTTGGTAGTTGTGATGAAAGTTACTCTCATAACGACGACGAACAGAAACAGTCTCTTCACTGTGTCAGAGAATTAAAGATCAGAGAACCTGCAGCTGGACTGAAGGACGCTAAATGATCTTGTTTAATCATTTCCCAACCAAAGCAGACTTGGAAACCACGGAGGGACTCTCATTTTGAGACGCGCTCCAGATTCTGTTGCATAACTCGAGATGCACAATTCCTTCCTTTCTTCTTGCTGAGCTCAGCATCGGGGGCCTGCATACTGTGGTAGGCAGCGTGGGCTAATTAAAAGCAGCAGTACATATCATTCCTGGTGATGATTTGCAAGCACATGAGCTCAAGTATGCAGAAGGAATGCCGGAGAGAGAGAGAGAGAGGGAGAGAGAGAGAGAGAGAGAGAGAGGCCACAGGAGAGATGGGGTGTCTGCGTGCTCCCCGGCTGCTGCCACACCCGAGGAGAGCATGCAATCAGTGTCATCGTGAGAGGGGGGGGGGGGGCGTTAAGCTGGCAGGAGGGTTTGCAGGGCATACAGAAGGGGACAGAGTGCATGCAGAAAGCCCCTCCCTGTGTGTGTGTGTGTGTGTGTGTGTGTGTGTGTGTGTGTGAGGGCAGGTAATTGAGCCCCTTCACGGGGGACACACTGTGCCCGCTGCTAACCCACACATGCACCCGGCTGGAATTCCAACAATCCCAAAGAGTTCCCTCAATGGAATTCCACAGAGCAAGAGGAAGAAGGATCAATCACAGACGAGGGGGGGGGGGGGCTGTGAACTGTCACAAACAGGAGGACAGGAAAGGGAGGTGGGGGGGGTTTGCATCCCCCCTCCCCCCTCTGTGACTGCTCTGGCAAGTTTGTGTGATACTCTACACCCCCCCCCCCCCCAAACATGGCCGCTCCTTTACGTTACAGCAGCTGTCAGACGCTCCTGTGGGAATCTTACTCTACACTTCCCCGGGATAGTCGTGTATCATCATGAACGATACTCGCAGGAAGCAGAGACTCTCGGGTATCAGCGTCAGGTCAGCTCAGAGCAGAAGTGCTGCTCACACACACAGACTGGATTCAGGACAAATAGCTGAGACCACCACCACCACAACCAGGGTATACAGACCAGACTCGGGACAACAGAGAATCCTGCAGGTTCAACTTGAAATCGACCTGAGCATGGAGGTCAGGTTGTAGACGGAAGTGTGTCTCAGAGGGATGTAAAAACACATTTAAAAATGTTTCACTTCCTGTTTCATTTCACATGTTATAGACCGGTTGTCGCCCTTGTGTGAAATAGCTCAAACTAAAACGATGTCTGTAATTGTATTTCTGCAAATGCTGCAAAACTCATGTGCAATGGTCAAATTCAAGTGAAATTTGAGGTGTGTTCAAATATGGAGACTTCACTTTGAAACAGTCCTGACAGCCGACGTCAAAACATCTCTGTAACACTCCCAGCCTAAAGCGAGCTCCGTCACATTAACAGACAGGCCTCATAACGCACGAGGTTGTTCTATCAGAGAGAGAGGCGAGTGTTCCTTACAGAGGACGGTCAACAAATCGTCCTTCAGCTGCAGGTCTTACATAAGGCCCGTCACAGTGCAGCCTGTGAGAGATCTGAGAACACAGAACCTGATGAGCTCCCGTCAGAACGTTCTGCATCCATGAGGCTGTGAGTGACTCTGAGCGAGGGACGAGGAACATGTAAAGAGAACACCACTTATTCTCACTGGTGTTTACCAGACGATCGTTTTAACATCTGGAGAAGATGATCATTCAATGGACCTGGATATAAAGTCTAAATTTGTTTCCTTTTATCAAATAAAATCCTCCCAAAAATTCTCAAATTGAACGATTTGCTGTTTTTATTCTGCTTTAATGTGAATTTAAAGGAAGAATGTGCAACTTTTTGATCCAGTAGATGTCGCCCTTGAGCTCCAGCATGAAACCAAAACAAACTGCTGTTAGGCCACGCCTCCTCCATCCTGATGCCTCCGCTCTCCTCCAGAGACACACCTCCAACCCCTCTCTACACTCGCGTTTGCACAAACGACATATCAAATTGGAACGCACATTAATTAAGAGCTAAGCGCTAAGTGCAGGCAGCAACATTGTTCTTGTCTCGAGCTGCATTGTTGTGTTAGCATGCTAATGTTAGCGCTCTTTAGTTAGCTCGTAGCTTCACATTTCATGTAAACTGACACAGAATGAGCGTGATCTAAAAACTCTTACTAACATCCAAATAATCAGTGAGTATGTTCTTCTTCTTCTCTCTAGTTCTTGACTAAAACAGCTTTTATACACAAGGGGAGGAGCCGGCCGTCCCGTCCATGTAAACACGGCTCTGACAACAACACAGCCAGCGGGACTCGAGCTTCTCCCTCATTGTAGACAGTCATGACTCAGAGACACAGGACAGACTGGAGCAGCGTCAGACGGCTCAGAAAATGAGCTGACGGTGCAGCCGGCACGCCGCCAAGTCTCCGTCCACATGTGGAGAGAATTGACAATTCAAAAACTTTATTGATAAAAGTTAAAAACAGTGAGCAGTCAAATCCAGGAAACTTGAGCTGAGTGCAAATATATTTCTAACCAGAGCAAAAGGGAAAGTGATATTCTATAGATGATTTTTCCAGAAAAAATAGATAAAACGAAGAAGTTGACAGACGGAGTGAAGGGCATCTGCACACTTCAGTGAAGTAAATGTCTCAATGCATTTGTAGTTACATTACTGGCATCAACTTTCCTGCTTTGCAAAGGTTTGCTAAAGTGTCACGCCCCCTCCCTCCCTCATCCTCACCCCGAGTCCCGTCCCACTTCAGCATTCAAATCTAGAAAACCTGCAGCTCTGTCACGACTACAAGCACACTCACGCTCAAACCAGAGGCGTCTGTCTCTCGTTTGTAGAGCAGCAAGCTTTAATTTGAAAATATTAACACTTAATTGTGAATTGAAAACAATATCCTGCAGCTGCATTACAAACCTCGATTGTGAAATTCTGACATAACCTAGAAGTGTTACAAAAGTCCTGAAACATGTTGTTAATTCTTGCTGTCAGAGAAGAAGCTGCAGCCTGAATGCATGCCTACTCAGTCAGCCCCCCCCCCCCTCGAGAAGAGAGAAGTACAGTCAGTCAGTGGATCATCTGAACAATGCTCTGAACTATTCGACTGTTATTGCAGCAAAAAAAAAGAAAAGAAGCCACCACAGGCCTGGAACTGGACCAACAATTGGCCCGTTGAAACAGCAAATTTTAGAATCTGTGCAGCTGAAAACACAGTCTGCATTTGCATGACAAACGGGACATTAGTGCAGGGGCGCGAGGGCCGGCCAGGGCTGAGGGGAGGGGGGGGGGGGGGGGGGGGGGGGGGACACGAGCTGGGAGGGTCGCACGCTGCAGCTATCAGCATATCCAACATTCACAATACAGCACACAGTGCACAATGGAGTTAAACTGTACGTTTGACACTGAGCACAGGACGACTTCACTTCAGTGTCGAATGAAATGAGACGAGAGAGGAAACAGCAGCAGGGTGAAGAACTCAGTCTGGAAAGATTTCAACACTAGTCAAGGACACGGTGCTTATTTTAGCTTTGCATATTTGTGCTCATTTCCTCCAGTAGTTTTTACTCTGAGTAACACAACACTTTAATGTTTAACGATCTCATCAAACACATGCAACAAGCATAAATACTGTAGGTGTTAAAATGTCCCTTCAGGTTCATCATCGTGTTTGTCTCGTTCTCCTGTCACATTTTTCCTGATTTAATAAAAAAAATGATCTAATTTTGTAACTTAGACGACCGTTCTGTGACGCTTTAGGTTTTGAATGAGCGTTACAATCTCAAAGAGCGCACAGAAACGTCTTTAAACATCTCATCCAGTGCTGCTAATCCTCACATACGAGACGCTTTCATTGACAAACGACTTCAGTGAGTTTCTGCAGCTAGCTGACGATCATCTCTTTGAAATGTTCGGTCTGTAAAGAGACACAAACTGTGAAAAATATCCGACGTTAAGTCGTGTTGTGTTCAGCCAGCAGGCCAAAACAGAAGAAAAACATTAAAATCACAGAAACAGCAGAAACATAAAGTTCTCTCACTCTGGTGGAACTTTTCAAAATAAAATATATTTTTTATAAATTGCCGTATATGAAATCAACTTGTCTTTGCAGCATCATTTCTCTCAACATGTTTGAGGAGCCATGCTGTCATCATTACAGGTGACTGACAGGTAGCACCGATATGTTCCTGTTTGTTTGAACTGCAAACAGTCGCCACAAAGACTTAATAATAATAATAATAATAATAACTTTATTTATATAGCACCTTTTAAAAACACAGGTTTACAAAGTGCTTTGACAAACAGCAAAAACAAGAACAAACTAAACCAAACACAGAAGAACATAAACAACAGCAAGAACATAACAAATGCAAAATACTAAAAATAATTAAATACAATTCAACAGAAAAGAACCCAAAGTGCACGATACCCAACAGACATATATAACCCGACCATCACAAGAACCATCACAAGAACCATCATAAGAACCATCATAAGAACCATCACAAGAAACCATCACAAGAACCATCATAAGAACCATCATAAGAACCATCATAAGAACCATCATAAGAACCATCACAAGAACCATCACAAGTACCATCATAAGAACCATCATAAGAACCATCATAAGAACCATCACAAGAACCATCATAAGAACCATCACAAGAACCATCACAAGAACCATCACAAGTACCATCATAAGAACCATCACAAGAACCATCACAAGAACCATCACAAGAACCATCACAAGAACCATCATAAGAACCATCACAAGAACCATCACAAGAACCATCACAAGAACCATCACAAGAACCATCATAAGAACCATCACAAGAAACCATCATAAGAACCATCAAAAGAACCATCACAAGAACCATCATAAGAACCATCATAAGGACCATCAAAAGAACCATCATAAGAACCATCATAAGAACCATCATAAGAACCATCACAAGAAACCATCATAAGAACCATCACAAGAACCATCATAAGAACCATCATAAGAACCATCAAAAGAACCATCATAAGAAACCATCAAAAGAACCATCATAAGAACCATCATAAGAACCATCATAAGAACCATCATAAGAACCATCAAAAGAACCATCATAAGAAACCATCAAAAGAACCATCATAAGAACCATCATAAGAACCATCATAAGAACCATCATAAGAACCATCAAAAGAACCATCATAAGAACCATCATCAGAACCATCATAAGAACCATCACAAGAACCATCAAAAGAACCATCATAAGAACCATCATAAGAACCATCATAAGAACCATCATCAGAACCATCATAAGAACCATCATAAGAACCATCAAAAGAACCATCATAAGAACCATCATAAGAACCATCATAAGAACCATCATCAGAACCATCATAAGAACCATCATAAGAACCATCATCAGAACCATCATAAGAACCATCATAAGAACCATCAAAAGAACCATCATAAGAACCATCATAAGAACCATCACAAGAACCATCAAAAGAACCATCATAAGAACCATCATAAGAACCATCATAAGAACCATCATCAGAACCATCATAAGAACCATCATAAGAACCATCACAAGAACCATCACAAGAACCATCACAAGAACCATCACAAGAACCATCATAAGAACCATCACAAGAACCATCATAAGAACCATCATAAGAACCATCACAAGAACCATCATAAGAACCATCACAAGAACCATCATAAGAACCATCATAAGAACCATCAGGCAAAACTTCAACAAATCGCTCATCAAGCAATCGAGTCATCGACTCGACGGTTTATCTGAGAATGGGCCATTTCCTGCCTCGTACTATACATCAGTGGATGACACCATGAACCCACTTCTGCTCTCAGGAAAGTCCCAAACCGACTCATTCATCCACAAACTAAAAAAAAAAAAAAAAAAAGCAACTGCATTATTCATCACAAGATGAAGCGGCTGCAACAAGACAGTTCCTGTGTAGGAGGGCGGACAATTGACTGAAGCACGAAACAGTGTGAGGCTCTGACCATCAGGGGCTCGCTCTCTCTCTCTCTCTCTACCTGCTTCGTCTTGCTCTTCTTACTGACTGTGTGTGTGTGTGTGTGTGTGTGTGTGTGTGTGTGTGTGTGTGTGTGTTCTGCATGTTGTGCAATACAGCAGCCTCACTTTGGACTTCTTGGAAAACAGGTTACTGGGAGGAAAGAGGCCTGAGCCTGAGCTGCCTTCACTGCAGCTGTTTTTTTTTTCACTACCCTGATGATGCATTCACTGCCCTGATGATGCATTCACTGCCCTGATGATGCATTCACTGCCCTGATGATGCATTCACTGATGAACTTGCAGAGCTGTCAGGCTGCAGGCACGGCCCTGCACGGCTCTTGTTGTTGCTGCTCTGAGATAAAGTTGTGGGGTCAAAGTGCGGCATGCATGTGTTTGTATACATCAGTAAACACACGCACACCCCAAAAGGTCTGACATAAGTCCAGGTGATTGGACAGAAGCAGTGAGCTGACAGAGTGGGACTTCTTGCTTGTGGAGTTGTTTTGTAACTGCCTGAACAAGTGCCTGTTCCTGAACGCACCACCACCACTTTAACGCTCACAACTAATTCTATTAATAGAGTTCCATTTTCTACCTCACAAGCAGAAAAACCTGGAGCCAATAAAACACTCCAACTCGACTCCTGACAGCTGCAGGGTTGTCACGTCACTTCTGCGCCTAACCCACGCATGTTTGTGGCACCGCACGCGACCTGCTTTTTGCATTATTTACCTTGAGCAATGTGCACGAGCCATGCATTAAACTCGTGCGGAGTTCATTATAAAAGAGTTGCAGTGTCCTTGTCTGTCTATCTCGTGACTGTTACAGGCGCCCCTGTGCTCCACATCCCTGCCAGTGCGCCGCTAACAGCGTCAATCTGAGTGAGTACACACAGCATCGTCTTACCAGGAACTGTGCAAAGGGGAAGATCTGTAACAGGAAATGCAACTGACCCCTTTTAAAACCATGTAACTTTAAAATGCACCGGC
The DNA here is from genome assembly GCF_963584025.1 of Labrus mixtus. Lineage (NCBI taxonomy): Eukaryota > Metazoa > Chordata > Actinopteri > Labriformes > Labridae > Labrus > Labrus mixtus. Next base: position 1,437,754 of record NC_083632.1, read on the forward strand.
CGTGTTGGAGCTGCAGCGGTGCATGTTGCAGGGCGTGCAGCACTGATTGCATGTCGCTAGTTTTGCACGGATCGGTGTGATATTCTTACCTCCCTTTGGCTGAGACATTTCCCCTTTGCTTTGATGAGGGGGAGGGGAAGCACAAAAGACTTTGCCTTCTTTCTCACTCCCTCCCTCCATCGCCCTCGCAGCAGCACTGGAGCTTCAGCGGCTTTGCTTTTTTTTTTTGCAACAAAGATGCACAAATACAAGCCTCGATCTTCATGCACTTGGAGCCTTTTCGAGTCCGGAGCGCGCGCGTCCGTGCACGGGGCGCCGCTGCGAATGCACAGCCCCCCGCGTGCGTCGGGAAATCAGGTAAATTTGCAAATTTGCACTGCAAGGAATTCTCCGCAGCAGTTACATGATGGGCCAAGGCTGGCAGCTGAAAGCTCCTAACTTGGATCAGTGTGAGCCCCTGCGAGAGAACGTTCTTCCTGCTTGGCGCGCAAAGGATTCTGGGAAATGTAGTGCAGAAGTACAGCGGTCACAAATAGACTCGCATGTAAGTTGTGTTTGGTTTATTTTAACGAGCTCTTACATTCGTGCAGATGTAGAGTGTGCTGTGCAGAGGTGAAGCACTTATTGTTCAAGGAACTTGTTTTTTTTAAAGTATCATTTGGCCTACATATTATATAAGACTATATCATTAAATGAACAACAGTAGTATCGTTTTTTTAGAATGAATTATACCGATTTATTTACCAGGATTAGTTTGTAATTTGAACATTGCATCAGATTGAATCAGGTAAAGTACTGATTACAATGACAGTACTTTTACTTAAAGCACAATAAAGCAAACTTATTGAGTAACAGACTACACAGTGTTATCTCAAAGTGTTTTTAGCTTCTCTTCAGTTACTTTATGGTATGGTCACATGACCAACTTTACTCCCATAATTTAGTTCAATTAAACCACAAATAAAGCCTTCAGATTAAAATGAGGAACTCTGAGCTACGTATTGTTGTGCGTAGATTTGAGGAAGTAGGTCACAGGTTTCCTTACTCATCAGGAGCTACTGACTGCACCTGTGATGTTCTCCGTCAGCTGATGGCTGGGAGGCTCTAAAGGGAGGTCGGGGTTCCCCTGCTCAGGTGAGTGTTAGTCTCCAGAGAGTCACCACCATGAGTTGGCGTTTTGTGTTTTTCTTTATGAATGAAATCTCAGTTTTATGTGTGTTTTGAAAAATAGATTTCTCTTTCAGACATTTCTGACTCCTTCCATTACCCCTCTGTTCATTGACCCAAGCTTCTATTCTGTTTGGGCTCCAATTAATTTCATTCTGATAGAAACACTGGGTGGTTAATGAGGGCTAATGGTGCATTCATGTGGTGTCGGACACATCGGAAAAACTAGATTCTAAGTTGTAAAACGCAAATTAACCCATGCTTAAGTCGGAGCAACAACTCGGACACTCAGAAAAGAATAGGAGCCCGACTTGCCGACTTGACGTCAGAATCGTTATCACTGGAGGGCAAAAAGTTAAGATACTTTTGATTAATTCTCGAATTGCACATCAACTTTTGGCTCGATTATAACTCGTAACAGAGACATTCACACATCTTCTTTGTAGCATACTGATTTTTGTTGTTACCAATTTACATCTTTCAAAACTGAAATCCCATGAACACACTGAAGACTGAAGAACGACTTCCTAACTCAGAAACTGGGAACGTCCGAGGAGCACCTGAATGCACCATATGTTCTTCTGCTACATCTAAGAACCAAAGGCCCACTTATTGGTACCTCCCTTTTGTAACAAGTGCAGAGTTTGTTAGTTCTTTAAATCGTGACCCCTCTCATTCAGATTCTGTTTTCTGTGGGGAACATAACAGTAGATATATGTGTGTGTGTGTGTGTGTGTGTGTGTGTGTGTGTGTGTGTGTGTGTATACGTTTAAATGTTAAAGACATGAAGACTACACATTGTGAGTGATGAAAGGACACACAGTCATGACTTTTGAAAATGTATTAAAAAGCTTTATTATGAGTAACATTGATAAACAGTGAATCTAGTTAACATCAATCACATCAGAAGACTACCGAGGAGACACCCCGACATCTACAGTTGTTGGGCGTATTTTTATGGTTTTGTTAATAAATGACGAGAACGTTTAAAGAAAAAGGTTTTTAATCTGAAAATCAACAGGATGAACGTTTGGTGACTGATCTGATTTAACGACGGAGGTAAAATGTCTTTAAGGTCACAACTGGGCACAATTTGGTTGAAAAGATTTTTCTTCCATCTGAGGCTGAGAACACACATTTTAACTCTGATTTTGGGCCCTCCCCCCATGAGCAGGGGGGCGTGGCCTAATTTGAGGCTAATCGGATCCCGTTATTTCTCCAAACAATGTGTGGTGTCACTATACGATTACTTTACTGCTCCCTATCGATTCGGAGCCTCCCCGATCTGGAATCGTGAATATCAAACAGGTTTGACTTTTACAAATCCCGATCAGAATACCAGTAGCCAATCAGAGCGAGTGAGCGGCCGTGGAGGCGTCACTAACAGGAAGTTGCCTTTTATTACAGCTTACAAACATAAACGCAACTGAGCCCAGAGCCAAGTGGAATATTGACGAAAGAGAGCAGGACTTGTTTTTCTTCTAAGTCACGTTCAAAGTCTTGCGAGTTTCTGTGAGATCTCGTGTCTGTGAGATCTCATTTGTCAGTGAGATCTCGTTTGTCAGTGAGATCTCGTGTCAGTGAGATCTCGTTTGTCAGTAAGATCTCGTCTCAGTGAGATCTCGTTTGTCAGTGAGATCTCGTATCAGTGAGATCTCGTTTGTCAGTAAGATCTCGTTTGTCAGTGAGATCTCGTGTCTGTGAGATCTTGTTTGTCAGTAAGATCTCGTTTGTCAGTGAGATCTCGTGTCTGTGAGATCTCGTTTGTCAGTAAGATCTCGTTTGTCAGTGAGATCTCGTGTCTGGGAGATCTCGTGTTTGTGAGATCTCGTGTCTGTGAGATCTTGTTTGTCAGTAAGATCTCGTGTTTGTGAGATCTCGTGTCTGTGAGATCTCATTTGTCAGTAAGATCTCGTGTTTGTGAGATCTCGTGTCTGTGAGATCTCGTTTGTCAGTAAGATCTCGTGTTTGTGAGATCTCGTGTCTGTGAGATCTCATTTGTCAGTAAGATCTCGTGTTTGTGAGATCTCGTTTGTCAGTGAGATCTCGTTTGTCAGTGAGATCTCGTGTCAGTGAGATCTCGTTTGTCAGTAAGATCTCGTCTCAGTGAGATCTCGTTTGTCAGTGAGATCTCGTATCAGTGAGATCTCGTTTGTCAGTAAGATCTCGTTTGTCAGTGAGATCTCGTGTCTGTGAGATCTTGTTTGTCAGTAAGATCTCGTTTGTCAGTGAGATCTCGTGTCTGTGAGATCTCGTTTGTCAGTAAGATCTCGTTTGTCAGTGAGATCTCGTGTCTGGGAGATCTCGTGTTTGTGAGATCTCGTGTCTGTGAGATCTTGTTTGTCAGTAAGATCTCGTGTTTGTGAGATCTCGTGTCTGTGAGATCTCATTTGTCAGTAAGATCTCGTGTTTGTGAGATCTCGTGTCTGTGAGATCTCGTTTGTCAGTAAGATCTCGTGTTTGTGAGATCTCGTGTCTGTGAGATCTCATTTGTCAGTAAGATCTCGTGTTTGTGAGATCTCGTGTCTGTGAGATCTCATTTGTCAGTAAGATCTCGTGTTTGTGAGATCTCGTGTCTGTGAGATCTCGTTTGTCAGTAAGATCTCGTGTCTGTGAGATCTCGTGTCTGGGAGATCTCGTGTCTCTCCACTGTGACATCGTTAATTCAAACGGCAGGCGGTGATGAATGACTTCTGTAACTCCTGATACTCCTGGTAAATAATGAAACGTAAGGGGGATGATGTAATAGCACCAATTTCTATACCAAACAAAGACAATGTGGCATGAAGAAAACCGATATAGTCTACATTTTTATTTCCTTATAATAGAAAGACCAACGCCAACATCCTGTCTGTGTCTTGTGGGACATTTAGTTTTTAACTAAAAACAAACTTTATTCAAAGAGGAGGAAGTCGTGCATTTTTAAGGGTCAGCTGCCAATTAATCGATATTTGAGGCGTTGTTGATTCGGGTTCTTTGATTGGTTAAAACATAAGAACAGAATATAAAAGCACCAGTTCTTTAAAAGACAGATTTACACTCAGAGCATGATTTAAGTTGCCCAATAATCACAACATGAGACAGAAACGATCCAACTCGATGGGGGGGATCAGATCGGCGTCCTCGTGCGGAGATATTAGCGAGATGTCGCTGCAGCGGGTCGGGTTGTGTGTGGTGAGGTACCGGTGGCTCTGAGAGGAAGGGGTCAGAGGGCGGTCAGTTCTTGGTGGCGATGAGGGTTTGGTACAGCGGCTTCACTATGATGTGCAGGTAGAGGGAGCTGTCGATGAGGTACTCGGACGTCCGGCGGTAGAGGTCGGCCTCGGCCAAGAAGTCGCCGTTCTCCTCCGTGCTCTGGTGGAAGTTGTAGACGTGCCTCACCACCGTCTTCCCCTGCTGCTGAGCCATCACAAGCACCGTCTTCTGGAAGTTCACCCCGGCGAAATCTGCGCTGGACGTGGCCGGCGTGATGATGATGCGAGGGCGCCCTCCTTCCACGCGTGTCGGCTGCATGGCGCCGGTCTCCGTGTACATGGACCTCAAGGTGAGGGGGAGCCAGCGCGGCGAGAACAAGGCGTTCCAGGTCACCCTCTTGCTGGAGTCGTGCCCGCTGGGTCCCAGCTGCGTCTGGAAGCTGGTGCTGCGGTCGTCTCGCGTCGGGTTGTTGATGACCCAGGGCGACCCCCACACCGGCGACAGGTAGTTCCTGGGCATGAAGAGGCTGCAGTTCACGTCGAAGAACTTGGCCATGCTGAGCGGCGACGCCGAGTGAAACTGGTAGGACATGTACAGCAGGTCGCGCACCGATTCCTGATAGCGGGCGAGGACTGAGGACTGCGTCTGCAGGCGGAAGAGCTCCCGTGGCGGCATCATGGCATAGCGCACAGCCCTCAAAGCGTTCTCGGCGGTCAGACTGTCGGGCTCGTTCTCGATAATCCAGGCCTCGAGCGCCGCGAACAGCTCCATCTCGCTCTGCAGGATGAGGTCGGAGCGCTGCAGCAGGGACATGAGAAGCTGGCTGCTGACGGTCAACCACTCGCCGCTCTGCAGCACCGACGACAGGTTCCACGCCATGTACTGCAGGCAGCTGTCCCTCAGGGTCAGGTCCCCGGCCTGCAGGGCGTACTCGTACCAGCCCGCCACGTGGCCTGAGGGAGAGTCCCGGGCCAGGTTCTGGGTCATGTACTGGGTGATGCCCTGCTGGAGACCCGTCACCTGGTACTTTGTGGACAGCTTGTGTAAAGCTGTGGCCTGGTCCAGACGTAGAGAAAGTTCTCCACAGTACAGATACCTGCTCAGACAGACGGAGAGGAACTTCAGTTTAAACATTCAAATCAAAGTGTGATCAGCTGTTTTAACACAACTGTAGACCGAGAATCTAAGGACTACAGTAAATTACCGTAAATAATGCCAAACAGGTAGTTTATTAGAGCTATAACAACTCTTTCTTGCTAAAAGAGTGTTCATTTTTCTTTGAGGGAAGTTTGCCTAAACCAAGCGGCAACCTCTGTTTTAAAAAAGTCAATGCCGAAGTGCAAAAACCTGCAGTTCCTCGAGTGTCCACTTGAGGCTGGCTGCAAAAGCCTTGGAAATCACATACACACCCATGTTAAAATGCTCATTTTGACAGCAGATCAAATCAACATGCTCATGGCCTGGTAAATTCTAAATTTGATCCAAAGGCAATTTAGGACTTAGTTGAAAATGTTGAAGAGGTTTCACCGCTCCTTCAAAAGGCTTCTTCCGTTCAGTTGCCTTTGGATCAAGCTTCCAATTGACCATGACCTGGATGCCTGAGAACCTACACAGATATATCACAGCATGGTTCAAAAAACTGATCGCATGACCGATTTGACTGACAGGCGGGTATGTAGCTGTTAGCTAGGAGGCTAAAGGTATCAGATATCAGCTTTATCCCTTTGTTTGGGTTTACCAAAAGTCAGTTAAAAAAAGCATTTTCAAAATGGCGATGGGCATCATTGGGCTTCAAAAGTCCACTTCAGAAACCAATGAGTGATGTCACTGAGACTACATCCATGTTGTTTACAATCTATGGATTAAACCTAGAAGTAAAGGTGCTGTACAACCAAAAGAATGAGACAAAATGGGCTCAAAAACAGACAAAGCCCTGGTGTTAGTTTGCTGTAATCTTGACACAAACCCTTGCAAATCACACACAGTTATTAGATTCATTATTCATATAAAACATATTGTTTCATGCAGCTTTTACGTGTTCCTGTTCCTCTCAGGATGTCTCATGTGTACAGGTACAAAACATTAACACATTACAATATTAAGAAGGAGATTTTCTCAGTGTGGCAGAAAGGCAGCTGCGCTCTGCTTCGGCTTTATATCATCATCATTAGCATTTGGGATAAAAATAGATTTTTTTTTTATTGATTGCTGTTGCAGCGCCGGCTCCACATTGTCTTACTGACTGCTGCACCACAGGAGCTGCTATCGAGCCGCCCAGCAGTTCCCCGATTGATCCATCTGTTTTATACTAAAGTCATCACTGATTGATTGTGTCAGATGTAGGGCTGCAGTCGAGGAGTTCATCCCTCTAGAGGGGTCGTGATAACTCCATCTGGGTGAGACTCTGAGGGGCTTTTTGAGTCGGTCCCGGTCTCACCTGATGAACTTGTCAAACACAGCGGCGCAGTCGGAGCTCTCCTTCAGGACCAGCGTGCTGCTGTTGCGGCTCAGCAGGATCTCCTCAAACACGGGGCTCTGCAGGGTGAGCACCAGCGAGTGCACCTGGATCACCTTCACCTCGTCCGCGTTGGGCGTCTCCACCCTGAGCGACACATCACTCCCGTTCCCCTGAACCAGCAGCGCCTCCAGACGCTGCACCACGGTCAGGGAGTGGCTGATGGTGTCCACGCTGCCGCCTCCTCCACCCTGCGCCCCGTCAGCTTTCCCTGAGTGGGGAAGAGCGGTACTTTAGTGTGAGGATCAGATTCATTATAAAGGCAAACACATGACTTCAGAGTACAGAGGTTGCACGTGATTAATTTATTAGGCCACATAGTGGGACAGTATCATCCAGATCCATGCCATTGATCAGTCCAGCTGCACGCTCCGTCTGGATGATGAGGGATTGTGGGTCACGTTTAATTAAAGCTTTGTCTCAGCTGAGGCGGTTGTAGCACACCACCGCCCCTCCTCCACCTCCCGTTCCTCTGCAGACCCACACTTTAACTAACACTGTCGACATCCGAGCCCTGATTCATAGAAGCAAAGTGCGCTTCCTCTTTCGGAGTCATTTTTAATATTTGACACTTCCTTTCCCCCCTCGCAAAAAAAAAAAAAAAACAGAACAGGACGCAAACTCAGGCTGAGAGCTTTGATGTTCCCTTTAAATCACAAGCCGGACTGAAGGCAAATGTTTTTGTCTGTGGTCATATAAATCAGTCAGCGATAGAATAAAGTTGAAAAAACGTTGTGATATTTTAGAGGACAAAGTTTTGTGGATTTTGCAAACCTTCATGTTTGTACATTTTAGTAGTTTTTTTAGCTCCAGAGTGTCAAAAAAAGACGCAAAAGCTTCAGAAAGTGGACTTTTCCTACCATGGAGCAGGGCTGAATGAGACCTTTTCAGTCTTTTTTCACTCAAACATAAACCTGGATGTTTTACCGTCACATTCATTTACCCTTGTAGATTTTGAAATGAACTAAAAAAATCCAAAATATGAAATATTCTATTCTTGCAAAATTTAAATTAGGCATACCGTCAAACTTCAACTACAAGTCCAGGCTCTTATTAACTTCAGTGAAAAGACATTTAACATCCTTTTTAAACCAATCAGAGCAGCTCGTTAAGTCTCTTTTTGTAACTCGTCCCAAATAAAAGGAGCAGAAAACTGAAACACCTCTTTCCCCCAGTTCAGTTCTGACTAGATAGAAAAGGTCCTGAGGTCAAAGATTATAAGATCCTGTACTCGTCTGACCGGTGGAGGTACAATTCATTTACATGATGAGAAATTCCTCTGCAATTTCTATTTTGAGTTTAAAGCCAAATTAAACTTTAATTTACAACAGCGCCTCAGGCCTACACACACACACACACACACACACACACACACACACACACACACACACACACACACACACACACAAACAAAACACATTTGTGCAATTTTTGGACTTTGAAATAAATATGAACTGGTCTGAAAATATCAACATGAGTCTATAATTCATCATCTCATCTCCGTCCTGTGTAACGACATGTGAGCTGAAGTTCCTCTCACCTGCAGCCGCCGCCTGCAGACTCACACACAACGCCACAAACATCATCCCGACGTGGATCTGAACCACTCGTTCCATCTTCTTTTTTCCTCTTCCTGCGTTCTGTCCGTCCTGCCGTGGAAGACGAGCGAGGGGTTTCTGCTGTCTGAATGTGGGACAGGGTCCTCCTCGACCACACACACACACACTCATCGATTAGTGGGTGGAAACAGGCCTGGGTTTGTTTCCATGACTACGGTGACTTTGATTCTGACTTTCATGTCCTTGGTTGTGCATTGATCGGGTGAGGAGGCCGCGGGGACTCTCAGACAGCTGTGGGACTGGGACACTGGGAGGGGTGGGGAACAGCTGGGAGGATCATGTGGGAGGTATTTGAAGGTGAGAACTTAATAAATGTAAAATATAAAATATAGCTAGCTTCTTATAGCGCTTTCCTCGTCTTCTGGTCACTCAATCGGCTCCACACCACATGTCAGCATTTCCTCTATCACACACATTCACACTCTGGTTTATCACCCTGCAAGGCAATCCGTCCAAACACTGCAGGATTTGTCTCTTTGGAGTTTTTCGCTTGGCCCAAAACGCTGAATTTTTAATTGGAGGGTAACCCTGAGCCACAGCCCGGATTTAATCTGTACAATGAAAGTTAAAATCATGTATGGAGGCTATAGTCTTCCAAGCGGGCGGCCCAGGTTCGAATCCCACCTGTGGCTCCCTACCCGCATGTCATTCCCCCCTCTCTCTCCCTCCCTGATTTCCAGCTCTGTCCACTGTCCTCTCTCTCCTTTAGAGGCACAAAAAGCCCAAAAACAAATCTTTAAAAAAAAAATGACAAGTTGAAATCTCAGGATTTTTACAGCTCGCTCTTAAGTCTGTAAAGGGGGTGGCTGTGGCTCAGTGGGTAGAGTTTGTTGTCCGTCAACTGTAAGGTCGGGGGTTTGATCCCCGGCTGCAGCCAAATGTCCGATGTGTTCTTGGACAAGACACTTAACCCCAAGTTACTTCTGCTGCTTTGCCGGGGGCGTATGAATGATGGACTCTTTACCCAGCAGCCTCTACCATCAGTGTGTGAATGTGTCGGTGTGACCTGCGGTGTGAAAGCACTTTGAGTATCAGGAGACGAGAAAAGAAATATACAAACTCAGGTCCGTTTCCTAATCGAGACCTGGGCCACCCGCTTGGAGGACTACACCCTCCGTACATGGGGCGATCGAACTAACCACTAGGCTTCCTGTGCGCCATACAATTCATTTTTGAAACCATTGAAGGCGCCCCCTGCTGTCAGTTAGAGGAGAGTCATGCTTAAATCAATCCTGCCATTGTTTTTTTGGTTTTTTTGCACATCTTCTATAAACCCGTTGCACCCTGCACAGATTTAAAGCTTGTGGTTTCTGTGCGAGCGCTCTGCTGCAGTTCGGACAGTTGATCCTCCTCGTGCAGCTATGTGTGTCAGTGTGTTCACCCACTTTACCATCGTGTGTGCGTGACACAGCAACACAAGCAATTTATTCACAGCCTCGGGCTCCAGCACGCTTCATTAGAGGAGAGTAAGTTGTGTTATCAACATTTCACATGATTTAAAATCAAATTAAAACTTTTCTCTCACAAACCAGGATCCATCAGAGTTAAAAACAAAATACACTGAAAGTCATCTATGTGTTCGCTATGTATTTATCTACGTGTGTGTGTGTGTGTGTGTGTGTGTGTGTGTGTGTGTGTGTGTGTGTGTGTGTGTGTGTGTGTGTGTGTGTGTGTGTGTGTGTGTGTGCAATGATCCCACAGGATGAGTTCATCCCTCCCAGTCTGACTCTGACAGACGAGCTCTGTTTGTCTCCATGTTTGCCATCAGGTCGCTCATCTGTTCAGTTTGCAACACGTTAAACGTTTACATTTCTGTCCATATCTTTTAACGTCTCACTATTCTGTTTTTTAAAAAGTTTATTTATGCCTTTATGTAGAGATAGGACAGTGGATAGAGAGGGGACAGAGAGAGCGGGGGGAATGACGTGCAGGAAAGGAGCAGCCGGTCTGATTCAAACCCGGGCTGCCTGCATGGGGGGGAGGACCTAAGCCTCTGTACATATGGTGCCCACACTAACCACTAGGCTACCTGCGCCCCTATGTCTCTCTTTTTTTATTTCTGTCCTCAAGCTGCTGCAAAAACTCTTCATCTCTGGTGATTTATTAGTGCGTCCTTATAAAACTATTTAATATTTTCTAAACTTTCTTTATATCTGAAAACAGACGATAAAAACAAAGCTATCTGCCGGGCTTGTCACTAATGAGTTTGTTAGAGAATATTGTAATTTGTGTGCTCATTAATATTTATCCATGTCTGCTTTGGAGAAAGTGTTTGCCATCTGAAGATTTTACATCCACAGCACAAGACTCTAATCTCATCGAGGAGGAAGAAGATGCAAGTGATCACCGAAAACATTCTGCATGAAGGGTCGAGGGTGACCAACCGGCGGCCCGGGGCCCACATGCAGCCCCTCTTCTTTACTCAAAAGGGGGCCTGTGTGTGTCTATTTGAAACTATAGTTAAATTGAAAACCTGACACATTTGTAATCCACGTTAGCTGCCGATCCAACACCATGCACAAAACACATCAGAAAACATTTTTTCACAGGAATATTTTCTGTTCTGTGCAAGAGATTGGTGGATCTCTGTACAACATTTTGAAGCATTACTAAATGTTTATGTGAAAATGTAAGTCAAATATGATTATATAATGTTCTGTTCATTGCATTGAAAAGTTGTGTTTGTATTTAGCTCATTAAGTTAGGAATCAATATTAGCATTTGAGTTCCATCCATCAATTATCTATACCGCTTTTCCAGTCGTGGGAGGGCTGGAACCAATCCCTGCTGTTGAGAGGCGGGGTTATACCCTGGACTGATCACCTGTCAATCACAGGGCTGACATATAGAGACAGACAACCAGCCACACTCACATTCAGAGAGTCAGCAGTTAACCTAACGAGCATGTTAGGAGGAAGCCAGAGAGAACCCTCTCATGCATGGGGAGAACATGCAGACTCCACACAGAGAGGCTCCTGTCAGACAGGGATTCAAACCAGGAACCTCCTCACTGTGTGGCTAACCACTGTACCACCGTGCGTCCAAGCATTTGTGTTTAAAATGTAAATGTTGATGAAATAAATAGTGATTAAAACGATTGGTTCCTTGTATTGGATTGGCAGAAGTGTCATTGAGAGCATCCTATAATTTGTAACAATCCGGCCCTCTTGCAGTGAGAGCAGGATTAAAGTGTCCCTCTTGTTAACTGAAGTTGCCCGTCCCCTGCTGAATGAGATGCTGCAGGTTGTGTTTACATCTTTTGTCCACTAGAGGGCGGAGCAGCTGCATCTCACCTGCGCTCATTCTTCACAGAAACAAGCCTGTGAGCGATAATGTGACTTTTCCTGCTTCTTCAAAAACACATCTTTTAATTTAGTCCATGTTGTTTATTTACAAGAGAATTTGAAATAAATGAAAGAATCAGAATCAGAATAGATTTGTATCGCTAAGTTCATTAACTCATACGAGGAATTTGAGTTGGTGTTTTGGTGCAAAACAATTAACAGAGGACTAAAGATCAAATAGTGAAAAAGTGGTCGTGCTGACAACTCAAATAGAATCAGATGAAAATTTAACAGGCAACTAAAAAATATATAATAGAATATAAAACTATAAAAACACAAAATGTGCAGTTGAGCATCTATGTTCATGATTTAAAGTGAAAATTATTTCCAGTATTTATCGCCTCACAGAGTGCCATATTAACAGAAAATACTAATAAGTCCAGTGAGTGTTAATGTAACGCTTAAAACCAGTTCCAGTCTTCACATCACTGCCCCGTGCTCTGGCTGTGGGGCTGGATGAGAGTCTGTGTTGTGTCGGGGGAGGGGGGGGGGCATTGGTGATGAGGCTGGCAGCAGAGGGGAAGAAACTGTTCTTGTGGTGAGAGGTTTTGGTGCTGATAGACCGCAGCCTCTTATCAGAGAGGAGGGTCTCGAACAGTGTCAGCGGTTAAAGGGGTCGGCCACAATTTTAGAAACAAGACCGAGACCAAACCAGGGCGAGACCGAGACCGAGACAAGACCAAGACCAAGACCATAATTATCTCTGAAGAACTACAACACTAGTGACTGCTGTATATCACTGGTATCAACTGGTGGGAGGAGTTTGAAAATATTTGAACTGCCAAAGGGGGGCCCATCAGAAAAGGTCTTGGAACGACTCTCTTATATAGAATTCTGTTCGGCTGTGTGTTTTGGGCTGCAGCCTTCTTTCTCCGTTTTAACGCTCACTGATGTTGTGAATCAGTTTCAGAGTTTAAATAACTGACGCTCTGTCATCACTGAGTACAGAGCGTCAGGAGAGCTGACCAGTAAAGATAATTATGGAGCCATTTGTGCGTGCTGCTTGAAAAAAAAAAAAGAAAGTTAGATGAAGGTCTTAATTCAGTGACTAATGCAGAATCTGAGCCGGATAAGAGTCACTGCTTTGGTATGATCTGAACAAATAACACAGAAATAAGATCCTGGTCAGAGAGATAATATTGTTATTCCTGTCACTGTGTTTGCAAACTGCACTTTGCATTTTAGCCAAATCAGTGCTAACTAGTAGAAAACAGCCGCGCTCTTTCAGATCCTGCTCCTTGCGTTTCCCCGTCTTTGCCCCCCCCCCCCCGTCTGTGCTCACCTGTGTTGTCTGTGTATTTAATCCTCGTTTGTCCTCCCTCATGTTGACAGTTTGTTGTGTGGTACCTCATGTCAGCACTCCTTATCTTGTTACCTTTTAGTGCCTGCCTTTTGACTTCAGCCTTTTGACTTCAGCCTTTTGCCCGCCCCCTTTCTGGCTTTGTTTGCTACTCTGATTTGATCACCTGTATACCGACCTGCTGGACTTTATAAATAAACTCTCCCTGGTATCACATCCTGCGCTGTGTGAGCGTGCCTTTTTTTGGGGTCCACATATCCATTGAGTTCTGTCAGCTTTATTGCAACTCGAAACCTGCTTAAAGATGACATTCAACACAAAGCTACCCTAACAGTGTGCAGCACTCTGACATCTCTCCATTAGTCCATGTCTGTAGGGCCGGTTTGTGCATCTGTCTATTTCATGTAGCAGATCCTTCAATAACAGAGTGTAAACCTGAATTTCCCCTCAGGGACTAATATAATAATGTATGTCTGAAAAATTAATTAAAATCTGTTTAAAACTTAGTTTAGCCTCAATGAACACAAATGTATCATTCACATGTGTGCAGATTGTTTGTTTAAAAAGCATCAGATTAAAATAAGAATCGGAGATGTTGAGCCCGTCACAGAGAGAGCATGAAGTCATGACGAGCGTGTGTCGGGGCTCGGATGAGACGTCAGTGTTTGTCTGGAGAGCCGCTCGTGTTTCAGCCGTTGGGACTCTTATTGCCTCTGAGCGGCGCAGAGTGACAGACTGGGAGGGCTGAGGTTATGGCACGAGTCCAGGCTGAGGTGACCTACAAGGAGGAGTGGGCCTGCAGCATCCATTTATCTCACTGCAGCAGATCCATTAGCTCTTCCTGTCTCTCTCTTTTTGGCTGCAGAGGACGATGTGTTTATTCAGTGAAGTTAAGGAGACTATAAATCTGAGTTGCCAATAGAGTCTGGAGGCGTGAAATTAGCTCCATGAGTTATTAATCATCCAAGGAAATGATCAATATTTACTGGAGTATACCCTGCTGGTGTAAACCTACAGTGATGTTATATAAGGCATCACATGAACATATAAAAATATGTATACTATGCTAACGAACGCTTGATATTTGATCATTCTGATTAGTAAAGTGTTAGTAAGTGTTTTCCATGATCTCTATGTACTTGTTTTATTCTCCTGTTACTGCAGGACAGAGTCCAAGATGAATTTCCCTTTGGGGACAATAAAGTATATCTTATCTTATCTGAAGCAAAGTGATGGGGAAGCTAACAGGGCTTATGCTAAATCAGATCACTTTGCAGCTCTGGTTATCTCGTTCTACTTGTGAATTTTATTTGTGTTTGTATGTTTTCTTCTTAAAATGTTTCATTTGTTGTTCCTTACAGAAGCCCTGTGTGTCTTTATTTTGTTACCTCGGGATAACAACGCAGGATATCTCGTGAAAATGGGTTAGAGACATTTTCTGAAGGAATTAACTCGTTGTCACGGGAATCATTGTTATCCTGAGATAATGACATTTGATTGTTAAATCGAAAACAGAGAAAAATAAAATATTTGGATGTGTGTTCGCTTAGGGCTTCCATGATTTCTCGCCTTGTGACTTTGGGTTTAATTAACTTCGGCACGAGTATATCATCCTGATACTGATGTTAATTTTTCAAATAATCTAAAAAATATATTTTACAAACTTTATTCAACCCAGAGGGGAAATTCTGACTTTACACTCTGTCATTAAGAAACATGCTTCTTACACATATAGGCCTGAAATACACACATGCACAAACAGGACCTGTGGACATGCAGAGCGCTTCACAGGGAGCTGCTGGGGGTTCAGTGCCTTGCTCAAGTGACAGCACCCTGGAAGGGACCTGGCACCTCTCCAGCTACCAGACCAACTTTCATAACTTTCTCTGCACCGGAATTTGAACCAGCAACTTCCCGAGTCCGAACGCAAATCCCTACAGACTGAGCTACTGCCGCCAAAATAAATAGTACAAGTCAATATCCTCGCCAGGTTTGAAATAAATTAGACGTTTTTGCTGATGTAATGTTTGTTTGTTTGTTCAGGGTCAAGTATGAAGCATGGAAACCAAATACCAATTAAAACGGCATTTTTGGCCTAAGATGAATGGCAGTGCTTGTTTGCAAGATTTTACTTTGTTTTGCAAAGCAGGGCTTCTGTTTTTAAAGATTAAAGAGCCATGATAACTGGATTGTAAGGAAAGGTTTTCATTTTACTGACTCTGTGACATGTTTGTTTGTGTCTGAACTGTCCATAAACGGAAGATTTGATCTTAATTGGCCATGGTGGTGAATATCAACCTCTGCATCAGAAGCATAAAACATTAAGCTTTACTCATCCTTCTTGTTTTCCCTCTGCATCTTCTAACAGGTCTGATCCATAGCAAGTCATGTCTTCATGATCACGAGCTGCCTATTATTTGCTTGTTTGACCCCCGCTGCAGTATAAAGTCAGAGGTATAGTCACATAAAATGGCATGCAGCTGCAGGGTGAGGGAAGCCAATCTGGGTCACAGCGTGCTCACATAGACTGCAGGATTGCAAATAACCGACTGAACTGATGGATGAATACGTTTTTCAAATCAACTCCTTTCATGCACTGTTTGCCTTGGAGCTTTGCTTTCGTCAACAATTTGCAGGCGTGAGACAACCTTTCTCCGAATGTTTAGTTAAATTAAAGACGCATTTGTTTTGTCCAAAGCTGATTTCATTGGTTTCCTGTCTTGTTATTGTGTTATGATTCAAGTGCTGTAAAGAATACAAATTAGAAATTATAAAGCGGCCTCTGCTTGGTGTCATTATTTTATGGTGCCCCCATGTTGTCTATGTTTGTGTAAGTGTGTGTGTGTGTGTGTGTGTGTGTGTGTGTGTGTGTGTGTGTGTGTGTGTGTGTGTGTGTGTTCATGTATTAATGACGTTGTAAGGACACATATGTGAACATACACTCACACTACGGGGACCTAGCCTTCAGGTGGGGAAAAAGTTGTTCCTTGCAAAGTGAGCTATTTTTTTTAAGGCTATAAACTATTTTGATGGATACTTTAATAATCATTTGCAGGAAATGACTCTGTTACAGGAGATGCAATCACAGTCAAGCAATTACGGGATCTGTATTTCTTTATGACTAATGAGCCAGGGACAGAGGTTGAAAATTAGCCGCGGGTAGAAACCTGTATGCAGGGACTCCACTGTGTATTTAATCTATGAAGCAACGTTCACTGCATGTGTCCCTGTTTTAAAAAAATAAAAATAAAATACATAAAAACTCCGGAAAAAATAAAATTTGGGCATCTAAAACAACACATCAAAAAATGCTAAGATCAGATTTTAAGACAGGCTGAAATTTCCACATTATAAATAAATGATATCTAAGAAATGTGATGAACATATTCAGTGTGCAATAAAAAGAAAAGTTGCAGGTCACTGTCAAAATATTAGTTTTGAACCCTCTGAGACCTCAACGAAGCTGATTCATATGGAAGCATAAATCAACTAATTGCTGATGTAGACAGCTTCGGTTATAACTCTAAAAACAACAACAGAGGAAATGGTGAACCCTGAGTCCATATTTAGTGTCCTCACAGTCTACAGTTTGTGCTTTAAACTTGTAATGTAGGAGTCATAATATTTGGGTTTTGCAAAGATAGTAAGCATACTTACTACCATGTTGAAAGAAGAAGAAGTGAAACAATACGGGACGTGGAATGCCCCTGCCTTTTTGAATACACAAAAAAATAGCTAAAACTTTGATAAAAAAAGCTCTTATCACAATGTCTACTCGCTTGGTTTATCCAGAGCTGTCAAACACACGGACCTCGTCGGTGTAAACAGTTAAATATTTCCAAGGTCAACAGTGAAGCTTCAAGCGCTGGTTCTTTTTGTGTTCCATAACCTTTTATTAACTGTCTCACCACAGTTTATCCACATTTCTTACAGCCGTGAGAAGTTCCATAATTTTCTTTGTGAATTAATTTTTTATTAATATTCTATCATTAAGGAATTATTGTTTTGATACGTCGAAAACTGGGACAATTTGATTGTCAATGTTGAACATTTTGAGGGTTATAAAGATATGGAGGACCAAAATGCCACGACATGAGATAATCCTGTGAAACTGGAAATTCACATTTATTTGAAAACACTTCACACACTTCATTCAACGATGCATGCATTTTCAAAAAGAGAGACACACACACCAGTCCACACCCAAAGTAGGGTTGTAAATCTCTCCTTTACAGGACAATTTGCACCGATGCGATTCTCTACAATCCGATATAAATTGAATCCAAAGTCATTTTTAACTTCATCAAACCACATTAGCTCGTCAGTAAACACCTTCCTCAGGTCTGTTTCGCCCGTTCGTCTGAACTACGCTCAACTCGTACTTCATTTCGTCAGGTGTGGGGGGGGGATGTGGCTAGCAGAGGGAATCATGCCCGCCTCGACGTCCTCTTCTGTTATTGTTTGGATTAGGCTAGCAGTCAGTTACTGATTCAGATCGGTTTATCTCAACACCTCTACCCCACGACTTCAAATATTCATCTTTTGCTCCATTCCGTTCTCAACTGTTGACAAGTTTTCTGCTTTTAAAAACCTTTTAGTGCAAAATCTCAGGGGGGAAAAAACATCAACTTTGTCTCTTTTTTATCCAGCCATGATCTTTTAAAGTCACATAAAACTGCTGTTATATAATCACCTGTCACTGAAATGCAATTGAGCACATGCAGTTGAAAGGGCTACACTATAATTATAAGTACTTAGTACGTATGCATATAGTAAGTACATAGGGTGGAATTTGGACACCACATTGGTCTGCATACTATGCCTATTTGTTTTGTCTCTTTTCCAGGGTGAATATGAAATTGGAACACAGCTGGAGGAACATTAACACTTATTATTCCCCGTCACATTTAATGTTTTTTTCTGTCAGTTTTTTCTAAATTGTTGCACATTTTCTCTCTCGTTTGATCTGCTTCCTCCCTCGCTCACCTCTGTCCATCCACAGACCAATCCCTCCCTCTCCCTCCCTCTCTCTCCCTCTCCCCCTCCCTCTTTCTCTCTCTTCATTTTCACTCCCCTCTACCTCATCTCTCCACTCTCCCTCTGCTCACTGGCTGCAGTGATGTACCAGCTGCCCGGACTCCACTCCTCCTCGTCCTCCTCCTCGTCTCTGTCCATCTCCACAGCTCCTCAGCGAGTGTCCAGCAGAGATGTCGGGGACTCTGTAGGACTCCTCGGAGGAACCACAGAGCAGAGGACTGGCTGTTACCCTGGTGGAGAGTCGCTGTGAGAACTAGATGTGAAGGTAAGATTGAATGCAGAGCATACAAAGGCAAACAAAGAAAACTCTCCTTTACTGTTTATTCACGAGTGTCTGATTGGCTCTGTTTTAAAACGATGAAATGTTTGTGTTTCTTGTGCAATCAGCTCGGTTATACATCACTGACTTCAGATGTCGGTGCAAGGTACAGTCTTATTTGAAAAACGTATTTAGAGAAGCAGAAAGTACGGCTGGGTTGTCTCACTTCCAATCGCTTTCATAATTGACTTTGTCTCAACCTCAGCTTTCACATTAACTCAATTTACTTGAAGTGTTTTCCTTGATATTTCACTTCCGAAAACTGACATTTGTCATCATAACAAGCTGTAATTTCTGGAGCAAAATGTTCTTCTGGAGTCTGTCCTCCTAACAGCACTGACCCGTGGGTTAGGAATTTAACCTCTCCATGATTTAACTTTAAACAAAGCTCAAGATCTGCACCATGTTTGAAGCAAGGTCCTAGTTTTTGACTGTGTGCATTACATTTTCCATCTGGACAAAATGATTCAATTAAAGATATGTCCAAAAATGTGCCCTACAGCTTCCAAAACCAAACATAAAGACACTTTCTCTTCACTTGCTGTCATTTAAAAAAGTCATATATTAGCTGTACAGTAATGCCGGCAGCATCCTTTATCTCCCAGCGCTGTTGTTTCAGGTGCAGCGTCTCTTGATGAATAATTAAGAGGACGCAGTGGAGCAGAGATAAAGTTCAGCTTCCTGGGCACTGAACCCCCCCTGCAGAGCCTCGTCCTATAGCCTCCAGCTGCAATGCAAACCCTGGGAACATCATCCAAAATAGTCTCTTAATCAGAAACATGCCTCTGCCTCTGATCTCCATAAAGTCGTCACTCAGATGTCCTGGTCAAAAGAACAGCCTTTAGCCTGGAGATTCTTCAGAGGATACTGTGTGCTGACACTCGACTGGAGCAGCGTAATTAGTCTATTCAGTTGTCAAGTCAATACATCTGATTTCCCCTGTGTAGGAAGACTCTCACTCTCACCTCATAAAACACCTCTGAAGTGAGAACTGTTCATTCCCACTCAGAATCTGCAGCACACTCGGGACTCAAAGGTGTCGATTAGTCTGCACAAGAAACTTCCAAGAGAATAAAGTGCGACGAGAAACAGAGCTCTCAAACATTCAAGATTTTTATTTGTCGCTTTTATGACCGAAGAGAACAGAAAGAACCTCCTCCTTTATTACGATCATCTTTCTCTTTCACCGCCGGTCCTGAGGTGAGGCTTGTGCAGAGACAGATCAGGTGTCTGACAGAGGCATAATATCACCTGTGCATGTCTGCAGCTGTCACTTTTATTCCCTGGCTTTTGGGATGTGCATTCCCTGTCCTGTCAGTCTGAATATCCCCCCCCTCCTGTCTGACAGGGATCGCCTCCCGCTGTGAGGTTCATATGTGAACAGGAAGGTCAGGAGAATATCCGGAGCAGTCCTCCTGAAATTATCTAGAAACTCTCAGGAGTGCAGATGTGAAAACAGCTACAGAGAGAATGACTTTCTGTGGCCTCTGAGGTCAAACATGGTGTGAATGAGTGTCTATATATGTCTGCAACTACAACTGCCATGCAAGTATAAATAGTGTAGAGGACATCCGATCTCACCACACGAGATGATGTTACACAACAATGAGTTAAATATGAGGAGGTTTTATTGACAGACGCCGCAACAAAGAGTTCAACAGTGAAACAACAACGAGCTTTATGAAAGACGTTCTGTAAACTCGGAGCTCGTATTTCTCCCAAAGTGTCGTTGAATTTACGAGCAGGATTCTGAGAGTGTGTGATAAAACGCTGGGAGCATTGAGTGTTAGTGAGACTTGTTATCAGGACACGTATCACGGCTCAGCAGAGCAGTGAGAATACATCAGTGCTGAAGATTATTTCACAGACAGGACCGATATGATGAGAGTGATGTTCTGTCCTGACCTCATGTTACTCTAAATGTTAAAACCAACACACAGCATGAAGACATTTGTCAGACTTCAACACCTACACGCTCTGTTTATCACACTGATTATTTTGTTTTCAGGCCTTTTTTGAACTTTGGACTGTGTGTTTATTTGGCAGCCACTTCACTACAAAGACAGCTCAAGATACTTTCTGTAGTTGTATTCTTATTCTACTTGTTTGCATTAAATCTTTCAGAAAGCTGTGGACACTTGTCATGCACAATCTTGCAAATGTGGAATGAATTCTAATCGCCTGGTGTAGCTAACTAACTCTGGTTACATCACGTTTGTGCTAGCGAGGAAAGTAGTGTTTGTTCAGTAGTCCAAATGGTCATACGATTACAAAGGTTAAATAGACATTTCAGTGCATTAGTTCACATAAAAGTACAAACAGTTCATGAGCAGGATTCAGGCTCTGCAGCTTTTAATCACATGAATGTTTTAAACGGATCAAAATTTCAAATCGTCATGAAATTCTGGATTTTCACATTTTTTTTGCACACTTCAGGGATGTCTTGTCTTTTGTTTTATAGATTCATTTTGGGGCTTTTTGGACCTTTATTGTAGAGATAGGACAGTTGATAGAGTTGGAAATCAGAGCGAGAAAAGACAGGTCGGATTTGAACCAGGGCCCTCTTAGGACTACAGCCCTTTGTACATGGGGCGCGCTCCCTTGCCTGCTTTAATGAGAGCTATGATGGGTATCTGGAGGTGTTTGCTTTTCATGAATTTCATCCTGAGAGCACTGCAGCAATTTGGGCCTGGTAGTGGAAACGAGAGAGGCACAACTCACTCTGTAAGAAAATCATCCAGTCAGCAAAACAGTTTCATTTTAGGGTTAAATTGTTGCTTAATGCTGCTTTGAATTTCACATGGAAATGTTAGTTTAAACATCTACAGTATAATTTTACGACAGGTGGATGAACATCTAGATAATAGTTCAATGCTTTTAAATGGACCATGTGGTTGGATCATTTGTCAACTATTTTTGTTTCCTCTCATCTGAGACGAGTTTTAGTCCACGTAATATCCGGTAAAAAAAACAAAAACACATCAACTGTTCAGATTTTTGAACAAATAAACAGAAAACCAGACATTTCAAACCTTTTGCCAGAACATGCAAAGACCTTCATTCGGCTTTGAGTGGTGACGTCACACAAGGAGACCGTTTTAGATTGGTTGTGGGTGAGATGTGGTCGACTCGGATGACTGAACCCCCCCCCTCCTCCCACCAACTCTAAAACCACACAAACCCAATGCATCATCTCGATCTCACATAACTTCCCCGTTATTCACAAAATATGAAGTACAGTTTTCAGGCCGCTGTCCGCCCAGAAGCTGAAAATACTCCTTTGAAGGAAAATTAAATCCCCCTGTTGTTTTAGGAAAAGGCATGAGGCAGTTCCCATACTGAATCACGCCATGGATCATGTTGATTGCTTTTCAATCCATGTTTCTCTATGAGTTTATAGAACGGAGGGAAATCAAAGCAGCCAAGCGTTTAGATATTCATCAATTTTATGATCACATTCCTGATACAAGCCATAAAATGTGCAAGTGCACATGCAAGGGCTTGGCATATAAAAAGCCTTTATAATGGCAGTAACTAAATATGACCAAATGTCAGAAGTAGAGATTGCGTCGCTCACGTCATGAGCCCGATTACACCAACTGGATAGACGTGGCTCCATGATGATGTTTACGTTGCTGAAGCATCCACAAATGGTTGGTCACCGAGAGCTGGAGAGATAACACAGTCCAAATACGGCTTCATGGATGAGTGAAGTAAATTAGGAGAGCAGGCAGAGGAGAAAAACAGGATGGAAGGCTCCCAGGTGAAAAGGTGAGACGAGGAGACAGGATGCTAATGACTAACGGGAGGGTGGAGGGTGATGGGGTCATCGCTGACAGCCCATCTGTTGTTGTGAACCTGCAGTCTAATTGACTGAGTCCAAACTCTGACTTCTTGTTTTTACAGTTTATCTCTGAATAACAGCAAACAGCTCAGTAGAGCAAACATGATTAACCTCAATGCAGCAACATAAAGCAGATTATCATCTGCATACAAGGAGATTGTGTCTCCCTTTCTTTGCTTAGTCTGCATCAGGTTTGTTATCATCATCTACTGTTTTTAATGGAGGATTGAGGTGAAAGAGGCTCTCTGTTAGTTTGCATATGAAATGTATGTTCTCTGGATTAATCAAATAGGTTAACATGTTAAGGTTGACAGCCCAAATTATTTCATGTGTTTTAGCTAAGCCTCCATACTATCTCTCTTTGTTTTCCTCCATACTAAAGTTATAACACACTTGTAGCTTGCAGGATGCACATACTAAAGGAAGAATGTGTGACATGTTACACATAAATATATCAGAAATCAAGTCTATCCTGTAAATGTCTCTCTGAGTCATGACTGTCTACAATGAGGGAGAAGCTCGAGTCCCGCTGGCTGTGTTGTTGTCAGAGCCGTGTTTACATGGACGGGACGGCCGGCTCCTCCCCTTGTGTATAAAAGCTGTTTTAGTCAAGAACTAGAGAGAAGAAGAAGAACATACTCACTGATTATTTGGATGTTAGTAAGAGTTTTTAGATCACGCTCATTCTGTGTTAATTTACATGAAATGTGAAGTTACGAGCTAACTAAAGAGCGCTAAAATTAGCATGCTAACACAACAATGTGAAGCTACGAGCTAACTAAAGAGCGCTAACATTAGCATGCTAACACAACAATGCAGGCCACTGGGGATTGCAGCTCTAACCAAGGACAATTTTGTCCTTTGCTTGCGCTTCATGGTGTTTAATTATGGTGTGTTTCAATGTATAACCACTTCTTGCAAACATGAGTGGAGAGGGGTTGGAGGTGTGGCCTCTGGAGGAGAGCGGAGGCTTCTTTATGGACGAGGTGTGGCCAAGCAGTTTGTTTTGGTTTAATGCTGGTGCTCAAGGCCAACATCTACTTCCTTTAATAACTTTCCTTTGACCTTAGTAGCTCAGGAAACAGCCTTAAAAACAATTTCTATATGTAAAGGGACAATTTATAATATTAAACATAAATGGTGCCCTTTGATGCGTTGTACCAGAGTTAGCTTAGAGCTAGTTTATATCTGCATGTTTCATGGGCATCTTTACAGACTGAATTTTCTTTATTCATCCAAATCCACTAAAGTGATGGCTATATCTAGAGAGTATTTTGGGCTGTAGTGTGGATTGTTTTGGATTGACTCAGATTAAACTACAGTGCCTGTGCATGGTAATAATATAACACGTCATCCAGTGTGGATTTGTGGCTGGGTAATGTGATTCAGGTAGGTTTTGGGTTGCATTGGTGCTCAGGGGAAAGAGAAAAATTAGATATTGGTGAAACGTGCAGTAATTACCAGGATCTCTCCATTGTTGGTTTTTGTGCTTTAATGGGAGTTGTAGTAAAATATACAATATAACGATAGATTTACCTTTAAAGGTCCCATATTCTTCTTTTTCTGGTTTTATATGCTCTTTAGTGTGTTTTCCAAGTGTCCTGTGCATGTTTAGGCACATCTATGTGCAAAAATTCAAAGTCCGCAGAAACGCGGCTTCTCCTACGTCCTCCTGTTAGCTGTAGCATTAGCTGCATGTAACGCTCGGTTCTAGCCCCCCTCGATAAAAATGTGTCAGTGCGGCGTCATTGTCAGTGTGAGATCACTGATCTAAGTCCATTGGCTCGTTGTGGCAAGCCCTGCAGCTCATGTTAAAATTTCCGAGACGCGTGCTGAGCAACTGACCAATAACGACAGAGCGGATCGGCAGACCAATCAGAGCAGACTTGGCCCACGTGGGGTCTAACAGTGTGGGGTCAACAGAGTGCAGCTGACGGACTCAGAGCGGAGAGGGAGCAAGGAGGAGCAGTTCATGAAAACAGACACTTTTTTAGAACTTTAGCTGTTGTGAACGTACAAAAGTAGGAACATAGATTAAATATACGAACCCCAAAAAGGGTAGAATATGGGCTCTTTAAGTTCCCATAAGATATTTTCCAAATGACAACAATATGTACATTTTTCTGTCTCTACATGTTTTCTTCAGGTGAAGCACCAAGGTCATGATCAACTGGCCCAATGTGACAGCGTCCAGCGACCATGAGCTGGGCCAGAAACCAGAGGAGCTGCAGAAGTCCCAATGTGTCCTGGGCTTCATCCCTGTCATCTACTACAGCGTGCTGCTCTGTGTGGGAGTACCAGGTACACTGCGATGATGTCATTAAGACAAAACATGTACAGGGATTGGGTTTTACCATTGCAATTAGTGGTAAAGTGAGGTTGAACTGCACGAGGAACTCACCAGCTCTGAACAGAAACAATATCCTGCGTCTTAGTAATACTCAGTAACTCAATTGAAGTGATATTTTAGGGTCAGGATATTAACAGATGACGCTCACATGATTTCATTTGTATCATTTGCACCGAACCACAGTCGGTGTGTAATGTGAACACAGTTTGAATTATAGCATTGACATCTATTTATAACGAGCGGGAACTGCACAAGAAGAAATCAATGTGAAGTGAGTTAGAGGCACATTACGGTGCTCTAATGGACTTGTGAGATGGAGTACGTTGTTGAAACTCACGCATGTGTGATGGCTCCTTTCACAGGTTAGATAATCTCATCATTTTATGATCACTTTGTTTGACTCGTTGAGTATTTATTCATTTATAGATCTGCTGCAGCCAATTGCTACCGAATCCTTCTCCAAGTCCTCAGTTATTCAGCCGACTGTCACTTAGATTCCCATTATTGTGTGTTTGTCTTTGAGTCGATGCATGGCGGTGGTTTGGTATTGATCCAACGGGGGATTTAGAGTGAGAGGTGTTCAATGATGCACCAGAGCATTCAGATGCATCTTTTAATTATCCCCGAAGGGAAATAAACCAAAAGGCCCGAGAGCCTCTGTAAACAGTTCTACTGTCTGCATGAGCGAGTCTTAATAAGATCGGTTGTTTTATATCCATCCTTCTGTGAAAAGATAAAAAAAAAGATTTAAGATACTGTAAAGAAGATATACTGTGTTATGATGATGAGCTGCAGGGAACAAATAAAATCAATGGTTTGTAACTTAAACTGCAATGAGTGCATTTTTGCTCCCACAATTGCACCACAACCTTGAAAAGGTAGAATTGCATAACCCAGTCTGCTGACCACGGCGAAAAGAGACAAGAAACTGAGCTCTGAAATCATCGTCGCCTCAAAAGAACTTCTCATGCTAAACAAATGTATTATTAGCTTAAAGCTACTATGAGGCGTTTTAAGCCGGTTATGAAACAGACTGAAGTCAATGCTGATTTCTCCTTATTTCATAAGTTAAATAGACTATCGGTCACAAGATTGATTATTTCTCTAAAGTAATTCTTAATGCCTGAAACTGCTGCAGGGGGAGGAGTCAGATGAAGTGGTTAGCTACACGCTGCTGAAAAAAACTTTTTTTTTTCATGGCAAAGACTCTTTGATGAATGAAATACTTGACCGTTAAAAGTAAGCAGGATGACATTTTGTTATAAAACACTATCTACAGACATACAGGCCAAAATAAGCAAAGGGAGAAGACTTACTGCTTTGTCCACAGGGGGCGCCAAAATCATACAAACCTAAAGTTCCTCACAGGAGCTTTAAAGGCTTTATATGCCTATTGATCCAGCAGATGTCGCCCTTGAGCACCAGCATGAAACCAAAACAACTCACGCTGCATTGTTGTGTTAGCATGCTAATGCTAGCGATCTTTATTCTGCTCGTATCTTCACACTGCATGTAAATTTACCTGAAATGAGCGTGATCTAGAAACACAGTTAAGCAGTGAGTACAGTATGTTATTCTTCTTTTCTCTAGTCCCTCAATTAAACAACTTTTATACACGAGGGGAGGAGTCAGCCGGCCTTCCGGGCGATGTAAACAAAGTGAAGATAGGACTCTGAAAACTCTGAAAACATCACAGACAGTGGGACTCGGGTGTTACACCCATTGTAGACAGTCATGACTCACAGAGTTATTTTCAGAGGAGATACTTGATTTCTATTTAAGTGTGAAAAATCACATAGAAAGACTTTAAAGAACAGAGAATAAAACAGAAATGCAATTACAGCACTTTGGTTGCTCTCAGGTCTTTACCGTTCACAGTTTATGTAAGCTAGCTAACAACGGAGTTAGCCCTGACTTAAAGATGTTAAACTTATGGCCTTATGTGGTGTACACACTGCGAGGTTATCAAGCCGCTTTTGGGCCCGATTCCACCTTTCACACAAAAAGAGTCAAAGTCCCGCTTTTTGGTGGTTCAAAAGGTTTTTCCTGTCCGATTTTCCTGTGGTGCAAGGTGTGTGAAGAGTGATTTTACCTCCAACGCCGATCTGCTTGGAAGAACGTTGTGGCCGCCCTGAATTGTTAATATCGAACATGTTGAGTATTTACAATCCAATATCCTGTTGTGTGCTTGGAACCCTTTGGGGAAATCATTGGGATAGCCGAGGTCACACTCTGTGGTTCAGTTATTACAGTACAGGTTAAAGCGCTTGTTCTTACATATACAGCTCCATGTTCATACTTCATCCAGAGTTTTTTGTTTCATTTTTTAGTCCAAAAATGTATCATCAACCCATCCTATTGTCGGCCATGTTTGTTTACACACTGAATGATAACTGGGCCCATTTTGAGCATGAATCCTCCCTTCCATGTTTTCAGCCAATAATCTTTTTTTCACCTCAGACTTTTCATCTGAACTAATTTCCTTCTGTTCGTTTCTTCTTCTCTCCGTCTTTGTCGTCTCCGTCAGTGAACATCCTCACGGCGGTGGCGTTATCCAGACTGGCGTGCCGCACAAAGAAAGCTCTGTACTACTACCTCCTGGCGGTGACGGGCTCCGACATCCTCTCTCAGCTCTTCATCATCTTCGTCGGCTTCCTGCTGGAGACAGCCGTGTTCCACCGCGAGGTCCCTTCACTCCTGCTGCACTCTGTCAGCGCCGCCGAGTTCGCCGCCAACCACGCCTCCATCTGGTCCACCGTGCCCCTCACCGTGGACCGCTACGTGGCGCTGTGCCACCCGCTGCTCCACCGCCAGATCAGCTACCCGGCCCGGGCCCGGAAGATCATCGCGACGGTGCTGGCGTTGTCGCTCGTGTCGGGCGTGCCGTTCTTCTGGTGGTCGGACATGTGGAGGAACAGCCACCCGCCCACGGCGCTGGACACCGTGCTCATATGGACGCACGTGACCATCATCTACTTCCTGCCCTGCAGCATCTTCCTGGTGCTGAACTCTCTGATCATCCACACGCTGAGGGTGAGGCAGAGGCAGCAGCGTTGCGAGGAGGAGTGCGGGCCGAAGTCGGCGCCCCCTCGGAGACTCGGGAAAACGACCGCCATGCTGCTCGCCATCACCTCCGTGTTCTCCGTGCTGTGGGCGCCGAGGACCGTGGTGGTCATCTACCACCTGTACGTGTCCTCGGTGCACAACGACTGGCGCGTCCACCTGGCCTACGACCTGTCCAACATGCTCGCCATGCTCAACACGGCCGTGAACTTCTTCCTCTACTGCTTCGTCAGCAAGCCGTTCCGAGGCGCCGTGCGGGACGTCGTGCTGCTCCGCGGGGGTCCGCTGTATCCGCACCGGGCTCTGCCGCAACAACACGCCCCCACCAACGCCTCCATGTCCTCTCTGGACAGCGGGAACAACAAGCGCTCGCAGCGGGACTCCACCCCCTTGTCGCCTCGCAGGGCCCGAAAGCCCTCGTGACCCCCGAGGCGAGCCCCCTTCCTCTTAATCAAAAACACCCCGCGTCCCACGGCCCCTGAGCATTTCTGACCCCGGAGACGCACAGTGTGGACATCTGCCAGTCGGCCCCTGGAGCTCCCTCAAAGGGCCTCAAGTGAACTTTAAAGACTTTTTTTATATCGTCATGTGTCACTGGATGTTCTCGGTTGGTGTAAATCAGATGAATTAGAGCGTATTTATTTTTCCTGGAATGATTTGTAAAAAGAAAAGTCGTTTTTTTTATATGTTTTTTCTTTTCCGTACATGGTCAGAATGTCAGTAAAAACTTTTTTATAGATTTACAAGCTATGAGATTTATTCAGCGGTCAGATCCACAGGGAGATCCTCAAAGGAGAGTGAATATTGAAAAACATCACCCTGAACTTATGTTCTTTTTTTTTTCTTCGTCTGCTTCAAACTTTTGCTCGCTTACATCACCAAACATGTTCAGTGAATTCGCTGTAATAGCTGTTTCGTGGCATGAGGGCTGAATGAATTTACCTGAAATTAACGGCAAATAACGGGGACGTGTTTCCTCACACCTGTCAATATTTTACACTTCAGAACAGGATGCTGGAGTGAGGCTGTAAAAAAACAAGCTTGTGTGTTTTTCTTGTAACTTTCCAGTTGAGTTGCTACAAAATGTGAAACCATTCTGAAGTTATTTGAAGATTAATTTTCTATGTAATTGTAAAAGAAAAGGAGGGCTAAGTCCTTCTATCCCATCACCAGCCGCCCCTGGCTGTTTCTCTCTTATTTCTCTTCCCCAGTTTGAAAACACTTGATGCTGACTTTTTCCACCCCTTCTATCCCCACTGATCACGATTTGGCAACATATGATTTTTCTAAGCTTGATTCTTTAGAGACTCAAAACAAAGATCTATGTGGAAATTCCCAATTTGAAGTACTTAGCAAGTTGCAAAAAAATGCATTTATTGGCAATTAAATCCACTGCAAGTTAAAAAGTTTGCACAAGTTTAAACTCTGACATTTTTATGGAGAGGGTTAAGTATTTATTCACAGCTGAAAGTATTTCAATAAGCCCGTTGAAAACAGCCAGAATATCCACAAATATCCAATCATAGATTTGGATTTTGGGGTGGCCTTTCAGATTTTAAAGGGGGCCCCTGCCACCCTAAGTCGCCCCTCTGGACACGCCCCTGGCCATGGTTTGTTCACAGAGGAGAATAAAAAAGGAAAATCAATGTTTTGCATGCTGCTACACTAAAGGTGGAATCCCCTCATCCACACTTCTTTGTCTCTTTAATCCTGTCGAGTGACACTTAGTTTGCTTCAGTCTCTTTAATCTCTCCGCTCTGAAAGTCGCTCTGGGAGCAGCAGAGAGGCTGAAATAAGAGTTTGAATGTAAAGTGGCTGCTGTCTCTGCTGCTGTGTAAAGATGCTGAATGCCCCAAAAGACAATCCGCCGTGCTGAGCGCAGCCAATCGAGCAAAGAAATCGCACTCCGTCTGCACAGCGCTCTCCCAGGCACGGAAACCACAGCTGCTAAGCCGAGTGTTTATTTTTCATGAAATGCAACTCGATGGAGCCTAAAATGAAAGCTTGCTGTTGGAGCGGCGGGAGTGAAGACCCCGCTCTCCAAACAGCCCCTCTGCTACATCACCAACACGACCTCAGCTCTGACTAAACAAACCACAGATTAGCCTGATGGTGTACACACACACACACACACACACACACACACACACACACACACACACAGACACACACACACACACACACACACACACACACACACACACACACACACACACACACACACACACAGATGTCAGCTGGTACATTTCCATCTTCTACAAAAGCACTTTTCATGTTATGTCACAACAATTAGACGGAAACTTGTATTGTAAGATTTTTAGATTTCAAAGAGCCATCAGATATATTTCTGTTGATCCTGTCAAACAGCTTGTGAAGTGTTTCTAAAAGGTGTGTGAATAGATGTTATAGAGGTGAGTCATTTGACTGATTATCTGACGTCAATTGTGTATTTTTAAATTTTTAATTGCAAGACAATAGAAGAAAACACTTAGAAGACGCCTGCAAGACAACAAATTACAAAACAACACGGCTCAGACAGTTATGAGTAGGTCGATTAATAAACTCATTTTGAAACAAATCAGTGTCAGTGCATTCTGTATGTGATGTGTTGGAGGATGCTGGAGTGTGCGTGCATGTGTACAAGAGGGTGCTTTGTGACCGTAGATGGACTTGAGCTCGTATGAAGCTCTTTTACTCCGCAGGTCACACCTACACATTCACACACTGATGGTAGAGAGTAGAGGCTGCTGGGTAAAGAGTCCATCAGAAGTAACTCATCCATTCATACACCTGACAAAGCAGTGGGAGCAACTTGGGGTTAAGTGTCTTGCCCAAGGACACATCGGTAGTTCAACTATTTTTCACTAATTCTATGAATATTGAGACGTAGATCTACAAAAACAAAATAAAGAATCTTATTTATTTTATTTTCTTGCCTATGACTGATGACATAAGACGCTCCTCTTATGTCCATACAGTTTTTTTTTCTGCAGCTGAGCCAGCAGGAAGTTAACGTAGCTGAGTCAAAGCAGTGGGAATCAGATCTGTTCTGCTTCCCAGGCTCACTGACTCACACTTAATGTCCTCACGGTTGAACTTCAAATTTTCATTTTTACACCAATTGAGGCAGCATTAAACCAAAACAAACTGTTGTTAGGCCACGCCTCCTCCATCCTGAAGCCTGAAGCCATAATTAAACACCATTAAGCGCAACCGCGGACAAAACTGTTATTGCCTTGAGCTGCATTGTTGTGTTAGCATGCTAATGTTAGCGCTCGTAGCTTCACATTGTTGTGTTAGCATGCTAATGTTAGCGCTCTTTAGTTAGCTCGTAGCTTCACATTGTTGTGTTAGCACGCTAATGTTAGCACTCTTTAGTTAGCTCGTAGCTTCACATTGTTGTGTTAGCACGCTAATGTTAGCACTCTTTAGTTAGCTCGTAGCTTCACATTGTTGTGTTAGCACGCTAATGTTAGCACTCTTTAGTTAGCTCGTAGCTTAGCATTTCATGTAAACTGACACAGAATGAGCGTGATCTAAAAACTCTTACTAACATCCAAATAATCAGTGAGTATGTTCTTCTTCTTCTCTCTAGTTCTTGACTAAAACAGCTTTTATACACAAGGGGAGGAGCCGGCCGTCCCGTCCATGTAAACATGGCTCTGACAACAACACAGCCAGCGGGACTCGAGCTTCTCCCTCATTGTAGACAGTCATGACTCAGAGACACATTTACACAGGACAGACTGGATTTATGATGTATTACAAAACCTCTTCCTCTCAGAGCTCAGACACTTCCTCCCTCTTCTCCCTTGACCACCCATTCAGGTTTTGAAGTTTCCGATGTGAGCCACCTGCGAGCGCTCGTCTCTCTGCGGGGGGTCTTTTTGTGTTTACTGTAACAGTACGAGACGCAGCATCTGTTCCCCCGTGTGTCCCCGTGTCAGCCCGCTCATGTCGCCCTGCGCTCGTCCCACACTGAGTTCTGAGAGACGCCGAGACAAAACTGTTCTTTGAAGATGTCTCCCGCAGCCGTGCAATAACAGAGGGGGGCTGTGTGTGTGTGTGTGTGTGTGTGTGTGTGTGGGGGGGGGGGGGGGGGGGGGGGGGGGGTGTAGTGTAGTGGTTGGACGGCGGGGGTCAGGAAGATGACTGTATAAACAGTTAAGTTTATCACAGTAATGTGATGCTAAGATCAAGAGCAGGCTTGATTAAAGTTTAATGAGGCTTTCACACATTTAAAGAGCCGGTATGGGGAAGAGGGAGGGGGGGCAAGGGGGGGGGGGGGTGACATTACAGAGCAGGTAAACCCCTCCAGCCACACGTCCTCTGAGCCTGTTCAAACACATGGTTATGTCTGCAGACTCTGCTGGTCTCAAGAGAGCAAAACGAGCAGCCAATGAGAAGACAGAGCGGCGAGTAGCGTCCTATCAGGTGAGAGTGTCCAAACACAGGAAGGAAGGAGCAGAGAACGCACGACCACATGGAGGATTCAAAACCAAAGTTGTGTAAATGTTCTTGAATCCTTTAAGATGACTCTACTTTCTGTTCTTTTGATTATTGAATCTTTGAAAAGGAGCAAAACATTTTTTTTTCACTAAAACGTTGCTGATGTATTTGTGATATTTGGACAGTGTGCAGGTGTTTGCTTACAATTTGTGATGAATGATAATATTAGTGCCAAGAACTTGAGACTTATTGTTTTTTGAAACAGATATTGTTAGCTTTTTTAAAGGTACAGTCAGTAGCATTTTTCGTTGCTACCACGTGCTAGCACAAGCTAACCGCCGGTGTTTGTCACCTGCCTGTCCAACAGGAAGCAGACCAACGTCACGTCCACGGGGGAACGCTAACCCAAGGTTCAGCCTCATTTAGCAACGAGCTTTATCACTTCTTTGACGCTGCGCCCCCTGTTTGAATCTCGTCCAATCCCTGAACTGTATCCACTCCTAAACTCACCTGCTGCACTCTCATTGGCTGGAGGAAACACAGCAGCTCCGCCCAGAAACGTCCCGGGTCAACCAGAACAAAGCAGAACATGACTTGGAGGTAACGGAGAAGAAACAGCTAGAGCCCGAGGCTATGATGACACTTTTTGACATATTTTAGAAGAGAAGAGAATGAAGCAGCTTCATAACGTGCACGGAGATCGAACTGGTCGTGTGCAAGTCGGAGGATATGAACATCATCAAACCCCCCCTCATGCTGGCTGTGAATTTACCCAAATATTTCCTGCTGTGTTCACACAGCTCACCCCGACTTCATGTGGAATATTCACTATAGAGAACAAACCATGTGACGTATTTCTGTAGGCCAACCCTGAAGTAGCATCACCGTGGCGTCTAACCAGAATCCTCCTCTGGGATGTTTTCATTGGATTTTGGATCATTGCAGAAAATAATCTGTGTTAAACACACGTTTCTGAAGCGTAGGCGTTTTGTTCAGCAGGATAATCTTCACAGATGAACGCCATTTTTATGATGTTTGAAGCGTTAATGCGGCCGACAGAAGTAAGAAGCTAACGTTATGCTAAAGCTAACTACACCACGGTTGGATGATTGTGACGTCACTGGCGTTCTGCTTCAGACGATCTCCGATAAACTAATCCACGTAGCTTCATAAATAGTTTACTAACATAATATTCACCTTAACCTAAAGATTAAACCTACAGGAGACATCTCCGACTAGTGAGAGAGTTCCCGCCCTCTGTGTCCGGCGTGATGACGTTTAATGTCCCCGACGACCGCTGTAGTCACATTTAGCCACTTGTTAGCAACCGCCTTTTTAAAGACGCGTAAAAACTTCAAACTTCACAAGTGGAGGTATTACCTAACGTAGTTTATGTGGTCTAACAAAACACCAACATCTCTTCAGGTTAACCACAGACCTTATTTCAGGAGTCTAACCACAAACACATTCAAAATCCCCGTTGACTTTTAGACGTTAGACCCCATGGCGCTCAAATGCTAACTCACACGACACGACAGAGACACGACGACACAATGCACAGCATAGACAAAGACAAAACAAGCAAGCAGGGAGTAATAATAACATGTTGAGGGTGTTGAAGGGCCCTGCTGGTGTGTGTGTGTGTGTGTGTGTGTGTGTGTGTGTGTGTGTGTGTCCTCCTTTCCTCCCTCTCTTTCTTTCTGTATATATTATTATTTTTATTACTTCAGTCATTGTGTGATGCAGGGGTCAGGGCCAGCTGATCGGGGTCGCCTACTGCTACCCTCCCGCCAAGCTTGAACAAGCCGCAGACCTGATGGGAGGGGATCTGTTTGTGTTGGTGCTCGGAGGTATCATCTGATTCATTTCTTTAAGGCACAGTATTTTTATCATTGCAATTGTTTTTTTGTTTTTTTAAGTATTTGTATGTTTTTGTATTTGTTATTATTATCGTTGTCCTGAAGTCGATCCTTTTTTAACCTTAGTGTTTAAAGATACACAACTGGACCACTGAGAGGATGGAGGCACCAGGAGGGGCTAGAAAGCATATTCAAACCAAAAGGAAAGAAGAAAACTAGAATAACTGAGGAATGATCAAATAAAAAAGAACAAAAAAAAGTGGGTGATGGACCATTTCAATTGTGTTCCAGTGTCGTGTGTTGTTGGGTTATGTATTGATGACAGTAGTATAAATCGTGCAGATCATGTTGTAGTCATAATAATGTAATTTGTCCGGATTGTTTGACTATGATTTGTTAGTGTATCATTTTAATTCTCATTAAAGCGTAGTTTTTAAGACTCTTTGATTTAACATTTTCCCGCCCTGTGGGTTTGGCGCTTGGCGGGTGTTAATGTCTGACCCTGCTGATACGTTGATTTAATCTTTGACCACATAAAGTCGTAAACTCAAGTCAAACTTTGTCCTTTTCCTCGCGCCTCTCTGTTGTTTGTTGGTTATGAGACCTTTGTGACGTCTTATCAGACAATGCAGCGTTTATTTCTTCTTCTAACACGTCATCACCAGCGTCTCTCTCTGAACGCTGTCACATGTTCCCTCCAACAATCATCAGCCTGACGTGGTGGAGGGTTCAAGTCCCTGTGAGCCGCTGTCCCTCCTCTAATGAATCTGTTCAAACGGTTAAAGTGTTCAATAACGGACACGTGATGTTCATCAGGTCGTTGACCTTCAATCATTAACCCCGTGTTCTCCAGAGCTCGTTGGATCTCTGAATCTAACTCCTCTCCGACCTGACGGACGAGTCAGAGACGACACTGATCCACTGGATCTGAAAGGTTCAGGTCGCAGGTTTAGACTGGACTTAAAGAAACACCTGAAATAATCAGAATAACTTTATAATGACTGACAGAGACAAACTCCTCCTCTCAGGAGAGACACTCCTCCATGATGACTTTTACAAGATCAATAAAACACAACACGAGTCATAAAGACGGATTCACATCAAGAAACTTTATTAATGATTACAGGAACAGGATTCACACTAACCACATATTTAAACTCTTTGTTGTTCTAAAGAAGGTAAAGCGTTCTTCAGAGGAGGTTTCATCCTCTGAACATGAAGATGGTAAAGAAATATGAACAGTCTTCAGGTCTTATATTTGACATTTCAAACATGATAACAAAGCCACAGAGCCGAACCTTTACAGGATGAAGCTCCAGAAAGACTCAAACTCAGAACAGGTGATAAGGACAGTTATACGTGTCACGTTCAGGGGAAAAACAAGGAACTGGACCCACGTGCAGAATTAACTAAATATATTTAATAAACAAAAACTTACTTCCAAAAGTTCAAGAAAAAAAACACAGATCAAAAACAGAGAGCCACACAGGAGCACGAGCAAAAACTGACAAATACCAACAAACAATGAACTGACACAGAGGACAAGAAACACAGAGACTAAATAGACACATGGGGTAATCAGACACAGGTGAGACTAACGACACAGGTGAAGACAATGAGGGTCATCAACACGGAGGGAAACACACAGAGGCAGGAATACAATACAAGAAACACTGAGGACAACTACAAACTAAATCATGAAACACTAAAAGACACACAGAACTCAAGAATGAAACATTACCAAGAAAACACACTAGAACAAAGAAACACAGGTATAGGAAATACAAAATAAAAACACTAGAAACTAAGCTAGGAAACAAAGTGAAAATACAAACTACATAAGACCAAATCATGACAATACGTTGTTTTTAAGAGAGAGCCTCGTAGTTTAATTATTTCAAACTGATTGTATTTAATGAATTCATGTTTAAAATAACTTCAACAAAACAGAAACTGAGAAGAAGACCAGCTTTTTATGGCTCATTAATTATTCATTATTAATCCATCATTGATTGTTAAGGTGTTCAAATATCGGTTCAGAAAAATGAGTGAAATTTGATTCTAATCATCAAGATGTTTTTTTTTAAATCTACAGTCACAGAGATTCAGTGGTTAAGTCCTCAGTGGGAGTTCTTCTCTCAGTTCTGATGCATGCAAACTGTTTCTCAGTGAAAGTGTGTGTTGGTGTCAGACTCACTGTGATCCTCTGCAGCCTCTTCTTCACTCAGAGAACAGGGACAGACTCTACCCCCCCACAGTGTCCCAGCTGTGAGTCCCTGAGTTACACCAAACAGATCTGAGCTCTGTCATAAAGACAACCAGCGACATCAGGACGACACAGTCACAGAGATCTTCTCTGGTAACATCTGTAGTTTATCCACAGTGGTAATGTATGGAAACATCCTCTCAGTGAAAGTGTGTGTGAAGGTGTGTATGTGTGTGTTAGTATCAGGATCAGAGAAGGACAGCTCTCCCCTGTTACAGTCCAGATTCACTCTGATCCTCTGAAGCTTCTTCTTCACTGAGAGAACAGTGTTTGGATGTGGTGAGGTGCCTGCTCCGTATTTACCATCTTTGAACCATATTCTCCATAATCCAGACCATTTGTCTCCCTTCCTCTGTCCAGACTCTGCTAACACACCCAGTAACCAGTATGTATTGTCTCCAACCTGGACGTCCCAGCTGTGAGTCCCTGAGTTAAAGCCCTCAGAGCCCAGGACAGAGCCGTAAGTATCAAACCTCTCTGGATTATCAGGAAGCTGCTGTCTCTTTCCTCGTGTCACACAGGTCAGATCTTCAGACAGGATGAGGACTGGATAAGCAGTGTTTGGGTCCAGAATGACCGGACTGTAGCAGACCATGTCCTTCATCTTGTTCCAGATGTTGAAGCTCAGGTTGCCCAGGTGTTTGGCCTGGTCTATCAGAGCTCCTGAGGGCAGCTGTGGATCCTCCAGCAGGGGGCGCTGCTGGACTCTTTCCACTGCAGCCTTGTAGTTTTTCAGGAATGAGACGTCTTCAGCTCTCAGCTCGTCCTCTGTGTCTCTGACTGTGTGTGAAAGAGCTGCTATCTCTCTGCTCAGAGCCTCCATCTCCTCCTTCATCCTCTGACTCTTCTGCTCCTCTTCCTCCCTCAGTGCACACAGCCTGGCCTCCTCTTCCTCTTCTAGAAACTGGTGAAGCTTCTTAAACTGCTCCTTAATCTGCCTCTCTGTGTGTCGGGCCTGGACCTGAATGTGTTCTGCTGTTTGATCAAACTTCACTTTAACTTCTTTAAAAACATTTAACTTCTTCTTTACCGGCTCCAGAGTTTCCTGAAGTTTCTTCTTGTGTTGTCCAGCAGCTTCATCGATGGGTCTGAATGTGTGTTTGCTGTGTTTTTCTGAAGTAATGCAGACGACACACACCGGCTCCTGATGGTCCAGACAGAAGAGTTTGAGTTTCTCAGAGTGCAGACTGCAGAGATCCTCTGAAGCTCTCTGATCTCTCTCCTGCACAAAACTCTCACTCAGGTTCTTTAAAGCAAAGTTAGGATGTATTAATTCCTTTGACTGTCTCCTCTTACAAACCGGACACTCCTTGTTCTCCTTCTTCTTCCAGCAGTCCTTCACACACTCTCTACAGAAGCTGTGGCAGCAGGACAGGATGACTGGATCTTTAAAGACGTCGAGGCAGACCGGACAGCTCAGATCTTCCTCTAACTTGGACGCCATTTTATCTGAATCTGAAGACGAGGAGACGAACAGCTGGGAGTCACTTCCTGTCACTCAAAGTTCCTTTAATCTGTATTCTTTGTTCTTTTTTTATGTTTTATCCGGTTTGTGGATTCAGTTTCAGGTAAAAGTCCAGATATTCCCAGTATTCCCAGTGTTCCCTCCTGCAGCGGTCTGGTTTTTCTCTGCAGGTGAATCTTAATGTCAGTCTTTCATGGCGTCTCGTCTCAGTGACTCAGAATAACAACCTTTGTCCAGGTTGTCTCAGGTGAGTCAGGTGAGGGGGGAGGAGATTTATCACTACAGCTTATCAGGTTCAAGTTTCATAAAATAACTTTGTGATCATTGGTGACTCACCAACAGAGAGGCGGGGTTACACCGTAGAGTTTAAAACGGGTAAAACTGGTTCAGATAGAAGTGATTGTACCCGACCTAAAAAGCCTCTGCATGTTTCTAATAAGCTCCACGAGCAGAAACGTGCTCAAACTAGGATCAATATTGGAGATGCTTTTGAAAAATGGAGAGAGGTTAGAACACAGAAAGGTTTACAGACCCATGCAGAGCTGGATAAACACTGAAGCTTCAGAGTCCACCACATGGTGACCTGTGTGAGCATGGACTCTAGAGAGGAGGGGGGGGCAGCTCTCTCAAAAAGGCTGAAGGTCAAAACAGATGTAACAATATATAACCTCTAGAGCAGGGGTTCTTAACCTTTTTGACCTCGGGGCCCAACTTTTCCAGTACAAAGTGGCCCAGGGCCCATTCAAATATTAAAACTGTATTGGTATAATAATTGACCTCACTCTTGGTTTGATTCGTATTCAATAACTAAATCAAATCAATTTACAGTTTAACAAACTAAAAGCTTGTGAAATAAATTACATTATACAATGTGATCATCACAAAGACATTTATTTGTAATGTGTAGTGTCAATCTCTGCATACAACAAGATGCCGAACAGGCCAACAATTCACAACACAATTAACAAGGCTAACGTCAGGCTTATTAACACAAAAACACAAAAATAATTTAGAATTAGATTTTAGATTTTACTACTGATAAAAATAAAAATAGGAAATTTGATAAATAAAATCATGTGGTAATGTTGAAAAATTCCACCGGCTTTCCCACGAGCGTTGGATGTTTGGTTTCAAGATGCCGCTTTAATTTTGAAGGCTTTAGTGCTTCGTTTGATAGCGCAAGTCCACACTCAACACACTGAGCTCTTGGAGTTGCCTCGGTACCTCCGTTCACAAATCCGTACTTTATAAAGTCCGGATTGTACCTGTGCAATATTTTTGCCTTTGTGGGGAGTTTGGCACCACTTTCCTCTTCATTTTTTCTTTTCAAAAACTTCTCCATCACTTTCTGACTTCACTACAGGCTAACGGCTCACCGAGTGTCTTCTTCTGCTTATTGGAGCTTGTTAAACAACTGACTGGCGCATTACCGCCACCAAGTGGTGGGAAGCGGTATTGTAACTGAGCATCTGATGGATAACCTGCGGTTTGCGGTGCGGTGCCGCGGCCCCCGCGGCCCACAGGTGCAAAACGGAAAGTTTTTTGCGGCCCTCTAGGTGGCGCTCGCGGCCCAAGTGTGGGCCGCGGCCCCATGGTTAAGAATCACTGCTCTAGAGGGAGCACCACATCAATCAGAAATAGAGACCATCTGTCTGCATGTCGCAGACGCATCATAGTGTCGATGGTTGTGGACTTGATGTATAAACTTTTCTTTTAAACGTTCCTCCGTTGTTGTAGCAGCTCTTTGGTGTCTCTGATGTCGTCTCATCTGGTCTCCTCACCACACAGCTCTACACTGCCCCTAGTGGTTATATGCATATTGTATCTTGAGGACGTGTGGCGTTAATTTCTGAGGACGTGCACAACCGACGCTCCAAACCACCGCAGGATACGCGAGGCTGATGTCATGCGTTCCCGTATGCATAGTTAAAAGCAGTGTTTCTCAACTGGTGGGTCGGCACCCAGAGGTGGGTCGCTGAGCCATTTTCAGTGGGTCACGAATGTGTGCCTGGAAAGAAAACTTGTGTAAAAAAAGTCAGAGAAGCACTTTTTAAAAATGTTTGTTTTGTTCAGTTTCTTGCTTATGTCACATGTAGATTTAAAAAAACAACAACATGTTACTGAACATTTTCTATTTTAGGAATATTGTTCAGCCCTTGTTAACATGAAAAAGAAAAATAAGATAATGTGCCGATCTTAATCAAGACCTCAAAATCTTCTGATTCTTCATTTGAAGTCACGGGCCGCAAAAAATCCCCTCAAGGGCCGCAAATGGCCCTCGGGCCGCACTTTGGACACCCCTGCTGTAGAGTTTTCGAGAAAGGTCAGACAGTAATGAATTTGTCCCTGCAGAGCTCCTCCTCTCTCATGTCTCTCTGGGGTTTTGGTACGAGGAGACGGTGAATCAGTCTTTAATGACATAATGTGAGGACGAGCTCTGAAAAGAGACACGGAGACAGAGCTGGAGGTCAAACTCATTCAGGGAAAACCGCTCTGATCTGCATCTAGTCTACATCTGAAAAGACAAACCCGGGTCCTTTACTGGAGCATTACAAAAGCTGGATCCTCTCTCTGTGTGTGAGTCATACAGTAAAAAAACGAGTCCAAACAAGACGCTGTAGACTCTGTCGGCGGTGAGGCGGTGCGTTCACTGAGGGAAATGAAGCGGGAAAAATCAGCTCTTGAGCAACAAGTGTGAGTGAGAGTAAACTGGAGGAACATATGAGGAGCAGGAGGAGCTTTTCTCTGAGTGAACTACCGCTCCTTTAATCATTGACTGAGCGCTCAGACGCACACAAATCATCACTCTTACTCTGATCTTTAAAATCTCTGTCAAAATAAGAGCACACACTGTCGGCCTAATGCTGCAGATTTATTCAAATTAGAGGAAGAAATTTATGATTTTCTTTCTGTCGGTCGTGATTTTTAGAGGATGCCTTAATCTTGTCTTTAAAAGTTTGTTTTTATGACACATATCAACATGTATTTTCAGAGAAATATCCTAACTGAAGACAGTTTGATGAAATGTAAATATACATTTTCCTAAATCCACCCAGAAGGTATCAAGTCACATCAATTATCTTCTGAGGCCGTGGTTTGAAAAGGAGAAATGAGTTGCTTCTTCAGCGCCCCCTTTTGGTCAGATCACGGAAAGACTTGTCATTATTATTATTATTTGGTGAAAGCTGCACAATTTGTTCAGGGCCACAAATACCAGAGACAAGAACACAACTCTAGGGAGAGAGATATCGTCATTTAGAGAAAAGAGAAGAGAAATATAAAATCTAATAATCCTGGGAAGAACTCAGTGAGATGAAATTTGTTGTCCCAGTGGGACGTTAAGCCTCGGACTTCAAAGTGCTCTGAGGGAGTGTTAGGTGGGGGTTATTTCTGTAGTAGATGGACAATTATGAAATCGTGAAACAGACTGTGGATCATCTTAGATTTATTCAGCCATGGTCAGACAACACAGAAACACAACACACATCGCTGAGCCATGCTGACCAAGATCTCACAATCATTGGCAAAGTGGCAAAAATGGCAAAATGGCAAAGTCTTCATCACACAGTGTGTCTTATATTCTGCTAGAAGGTACAGCCCACAAATTCCTTTCCATTTGGGTACATCACTATAAAACAATAAAGATGACATGACACTGATTTGTATACGTAACAGATGTAGACTCTCTGTCTAGCAAACAGTTGCTGACAACATATAGTTGGCTCCTATCCATATATAGATCTGCTACTACTTAGGTGCTTCACCCATATAAGGTTACAGCTTCAGACACCCAAAAGAAGAATTACTGTGAGATGGTTGACACAATTTAAAGATATGTCCACAAAACTATCAAGATGAATGAATCCATGAAAATACGTACTAACAGGGAGTAATAAAATATCTAAGTATATTTGGGGCGGCTGTGGTTCAGCGGTAATGTCGGTTGTCTCTGAACCAGAGGGTCAGGGGTTCAATCCCCAGCTCCTGCAGCTACATGACTTCTGATGGACTCTTTACACAGCAGCCTCTACCATCAGGGTGTGAATGTGTAGGTGTGACCTGCGGTGTAAAAGAGCTTTGAGAAGTCAGAAAACGAGAAAAGGACGATACAAGCTCAATTCCATTTATCATTCGTTCATCAGTAAAACTTGTCCAGGTAAATGTTCATTTAATTCTCTACAAAGTAAATAAGCACCCGCTCTGACTCTGGGTGAAATATTCAGCAGGTTGGGTTCTCACATGCAGCTCCTCCTGTAAATATCAGGAGTTTTTCAGGAGTTTTCTGCCCGTGTGAAAGCCCAGTAATCAGTTGGTTTAATCTTCAGCACTTCATTGTAACTTTGCACTTGAGCTGAAATAATTCATTTAACTGATAAAGTTAAGAAAACTTGACCTTTTAATGACAATGGGATTATTTTCATTTTCTGTACTTTGCTGCCAATTTAATGTGGCTCAACCTCCCTGAACTGCTGCTGGGGGTATTACCACCTTTTCACCACCAGGTGTCGCCCCCACTCCACACTGAGGTCAGAGGCTTTAGAGAGACTGGAATTACATTTGATGGAAAACATGAAATAAAATACAATTTAAATCTCTACGCGCAAAAGTATCAGGCACGTGTGTGTGTGTGTGTGTGTGTGTGTGTGTGTGTGTGTGTGTGTGTGTGTGTATAAGTGTGTGTGTTTGTGTATAAGTGTGTGAGCGAGAGAGAGAGACAGAGAGAGAGAGAGAGAGAGAGAGAGAGAGAGAGAGAGCTCGTCACATCAGTCTGCTCGCTCAGAGAATCGCTCCTGTGGTTCTTTAACTTTTCTCTTTTCTCAGCCGCTTTAACTTGAAGTGGATTCCTCTTAGACCAGTCTGATGTGGACTTAAACGAGACTCGGACGTGGTGCTGCAACTTTTTCTTGACTCTCTCAGAGGATTTAGTGTCCAACCTGCAGTCTGGAGGAGCAGGTGGTGGAGACACGTTACAGAGAAAACCAGCCACACAAAAACATCCAGGTAGGATCTCATTTTAATCACATTTTTTGACGTTTTTTCTGCATATTTGGAAACATACATGAACATCACAGGGGGAATGTGTGCATTCAAAATGTAGTTTTGTAGTTTTCAGATGAAGTGTACCTGCTTGTATTAGGGATATTTAGGATGATATTGTGGGTCTAACATGCAGATTATTATGTGTTCAGATGATGTTGTATCCCTGAAGTTAGAGTGAATAAGTTTAATAAAGGATCAGATGCATTACCTCATGTTAGAGTGAGAAATGTTCCTGTGAGGAGGAATAAGAAACATATTTCGCTTCATGAAATCCCTCTTTTTAAATTAATTTTTGTTTTGTCTTTGCAAATGAACGAGCTGAGCTGTAGATGCAGATGTGCAGTTTTTACAGCTGTTAGTGTAAACAGAGTGGCAGTACTAAAGTTATAAACTTGAATCATATACCATGTAGATAGATATCTGTTTGGATACTACGGAAGCCCAAAGCGGACAAACATCCTTACATCTTATTTTAACTCTGTGTTCCTGTGACAACGAGGACAGTTTCTGCTCTTTCCTCAAGATCTCATCTTATTCATCTCATCACCTCAGGATGATGATCAGTTCATTTGTGGAGATCTCTGGAAGACGGTGGAAATTATCCTCTCGTCCAGAGAAAACCAGCGTCGTTTTACAAAGATAAATACAGATGAGGACGAAATTATTAGCCCCCCTATGAAAATTTCATTTTTTTAAAAGTATTTCCCAAGTGCTATTAAACAGAGCAAAGAATTTTTAACACAGCTTTTTCAAACTTCCAAGTTTTATTTTGGATGCTTACATTATTTTACTTTGCACACAGAAACTAAATTATTTCACAAAAACCAAAAACTACCAGGGTCAAAATTATTAGCCCCCCTGATGCTAATAGTCAATTGTGTATCCTTTTTGCTGGATAACAGCCTGCAGTCGTTTGTTGTAGTTTTCAACAAGTCTCTGACACGTCTCCTGAGGAATCCCAGCCCATTCTTCTTTGGCAAATCTCTCAAGCTCCTCCAGATTTGATGGCCTTCTGGCATGGACCTTGGTCTTCAGTTCACCCCACAGACTTTCAATGGGATTCAAGTCAGGGCTTTGTGCAGGCCAGTCAATAATGTTCACTTTGGTCTTCTGGAGGTAGTTCTTCACCAGGAGCGACGTATGCTTTGGGTCGTTGTCGTGTTGGAAGACAAAGCGACGACCCAGACCCAGTTTTGCTGCTGACTGCTTGAGGTTTTCTTTCAAAATCTTCACATATCCTTCTT
This sequence comes from Labrus mixtus, assembly GCF_963584025.1. Taxonomy (NCBI): domain Eukaryota; kingdom Metazoa; phylum Chordata; class Actinopteri; order Labriformes; family Labridae; genus Labrus; species Labrus mixtus. The sequence goes on from NC_083632.1 coordinate 1,481,830, forward strand.
TCTTCATGATTCCTTCCACTTTGACGAGATTCACAGTTCCAGACGCACTGAAACATCCCCACAGCATAATACTCCCACCACCGTGTTTCACTGTGGGGACGGTGTTCTTTGGGTTATACGCCTCTCCCTTCTTCTTTCTCCAAACATAAGCAATGTCTCTATGGCCAAAGAGCTCTAATTTCGTCTCATCTGATCAAAGGACATGCTTCCAGGATGCATAATATTTCTCCAGGTTGTCCTTAGCATACTTCAGTCTGACTTGAAGGTGTCTCTTCTGCAGAAGTGGAGTTTTTCTTG